>NW_021633682.1:0-144062 GCF_004799145.2 Neltuma alba
CACAATTGTCACATGGTTATATATATACATATCAAATATAATATCTCTCTCAATTCCACCTTATTTCCTCTGATTGAACCTATGGGCTAGTACGACTCATGTGACTGGTAGCTCAACATAATAAGCTTACTGATCAAGTGATGTAAACAGGTCAAGATTCACAGAGCACAAGACCAGATCATGGGTTTCCCCTCTAGTCTACTAGCGGGGTGTCATATGCCCTACAACACATGAAAGGGCCAAAGGATCAACCAGTGTGCATCTAGCGTCCTCCCACCTTATTACCTTTATAATATGTACAAAATTCACCCCTTATTCTCCCTGCAATATGTCTCCCACCAATCAACGTTCACTATCCCCTCTCGTATTTATACTCATGAGATTTATAAAATAATCATTTACTAATAACATAATAACTTTCGCCTTTACCAAAACTGAGATTTATAAATTTCAATAATCAACATCAATTCTCAAAACCATTTCTCAATAAATTCATGTTCCACATGAGAAGTTTATATTCATAATTTTATAACTATTATTCAATAACATGAAGTATCTCAAGGCAATCTCAACAATAATACATTCCATTGCTCAAATCATAGCCCAATGGCATTTCAAGAATCTCATATGATTCGAAATCACTCACAAACATCATACAGGCATACATAACAAGTGGAAAGTAGTTACTTTTCACTAAGATTATAAAAAGAATTACCACAAAGTTAACCCCCGTGCTCAAACCAATAATCCAATAATTAATGTACACAATTAATATAGTTAAATATTAATATAAGCTAATTAATTAAGCTTATATATATTAGTTAAATTTCTAATTTAATTTAATTTTTATTCTAAATTCTCACAACTCTCATAACCTAAAATTAAGTATTTTAGAAATAACTTATAATTCTCTAACAAGCCAAATTATTTATATACATCCTCCGAATTATTTAATCAAATAAAACGATTTTTTTCAAAATTTCCAAATATGAACTTATTATATTTTAAACTCTAAAAATCCCATTTAAAGTTTAAACTTCAAAATCAAATCATCACAAAATTCAATAGTAATGCAAATATTTATAAATAAATAACCTAATCAAAATTTAATGGTATGACTATCAGATTTCTTTTCTTCACAAATAATAGAATTTTAGATAAAATAATTATTTTAAAACCTCTAGTCACCTAATAAATAAAACTAAATCAATTAAAAACTCAACAATATATCAAACAACTCAAATAAATTATTTAACTTAATTTTGATCAGTACAAATATGATATATCTCATAAATAATATATTTCTCAACTAAATAAATTAATTTAAATTCTAAAAGCCAACAAATAAACAAATCTAAACCTATAAAATGATCTACTACAATAGTTCTACAATACTGTGATTAACACTCATCAAAACTCAAAACTTATCCTATATACAAGTCTCAAAATTTTTTTAATTAATATAATAATACTGTCATTAGAAATTTTAAATATATAAAAAATATTTATAAAGAAATTTTGATAAAAAAAATAATTTTATGTACTTAAATTATCTTTAAAGCTTGCTTTTTCTTTCGTAATAGCCGCCGCTCTGCTTTCGCTTCCTCTCTTTCCCTCTCTCTTTCTTTCTCCGCCCTGCTTTGTATCACCCCTCTTGTATCATCACCCCCTCCTCATATATATACACCTTTCTTCTTCTTCTTTCACGATTAATGCAGCCCTCTCCCCAGCTTTCTTCTTCATCATTTAATCCCCCCCTCACGGTCGGTGGAAAGATTGGGCGGGTTTTTATTATTATTTAATATTTAATATTATTATATTATAATAAAATATTATTATATTTTATATTTTTCTTTTATTTTATATTTTCTTTTTTTCCCAATAAATCCTAAAATAAAATTTAGGATATTACAAATAACAGCCAACTAATTATGTAGTATAAGTCTCCTAAATCTATTTGTTTCTTTTAGAAATATTATTTTGTTCTATTTAGAGACAAATAAGAAGAAAGAGGTTCTTACCCAACATATTTCATAACTTTCTTTAAATATTCATCTATGTGCATTGTGGTGGATTAGTAGGAATAAATATTGCATATTTTAATTTTTAGATGGAAAATATCTTACTCCTAACCAAAAGTCAATTTTATTGGGAGAATTTTGCTGCCTTGATATGTATAAGTGCTGCAATATATTAAATTAAATATGCCAACACTAAAATGAAAAAACTTGTTCTCGTAAAGATTAATCCAGCCATTCACGGAGGCATTAACAAATGATTTTGCTAGGTTAATTTGTTAAGCAGGCTTTTCAACATTAAAAGCCTGATATATAAATTCACTAGCATCTTTAAAATTAAGTTTTTAGGATCACATAGTCCTGAAATATTTATTTAAACAATCTTACAAACTTCAGGTTGCAAACTAATGTTAGTCACACATATTATTATTTTATATAGATGCATCTATTAAATATTTAATACTTGTATCGCTTATATGCTTCTAAATGGGTCCATATATATGAGTTTAATATATTTCTAGAAATGTAGTGATCCATTCCAAAACAAAACATGAATAGTGATATTTTATCATCATTTTTCTCCAAGACAAACAGCATATACGAATTCTTAAAAATATTGACTATTTAGAAGAATCTTCTTGTTATTCAATGGATATCAATACGTAATTTTTAATAATTTGTTGCATCATATAGTTCAAGATAATCAAACAAGTTATGTTAAAAAAATTTAATTATATCAGTAAACTTCTGGTTTACTGTATCATGTTTCATTATCAACAATAAACTTTTCAATATAATATATGATTGATTTTATATGACATCCATATGAGACTAATTGAGCTACATGAGAAATATATCCAATATCAACTCACACTTGTATTCTAACAGTCTCCTCCTCAAGTGTGAGTTATTCAAACAAGATTCCTTTATTCATATATTTTATAAATAGTTACTAGCATATAATAAGCTAAGGTCAATAACCTATCTTTTGCTTGGAAGCCCAAGTAATTCCTAATTCATATATAGTTACGGACTTTAATCTAATTGTGCTATAACATTTACACTTTTTGGAGAACCAAAGTTATGATGTAGATCTATAAGTCATATTTTTCACTATCAATAATTTGTCTGCTCATGAAAAAATCATCATTAGTTCTTCTGTAACTATATTAATACCATTACATATAGTTCTTCAGGAACTATATAATTTAAGAGGAATATGAAAGACAACTTTATTTCAAATATATCATTAACATAATAACAAATAATTATGAGTATCTCATATTTAACTTGCAATACACATAGAGAAAACACAAAATATAGAAGAACATTTAAAATGAACTTTTAAAAATAAAGTACAAATAAAACTTAATGTTCAAAACTTTCCAATACTGATCAAGGTACTATAGATATTTAAAATATTCAAAACTAATATTGAATCATATCATATAAATAAAATATAAATAAACAAAATATAATTAGTAACTTTTGGATCTATTTGATCTATTTCATTTTATATCACACACTTATCAATATTACAATATTAAATTTTTATAATAATTTATTTCTCACAAATCACAATAAATTTAAAGATTGATAAAAATTAAACATTATACATATAGACTTCTACGCATATGATTATATGTCTTCTATTTTATATATACTTTGAGCATCTTTCTTCACAACATTTGCTTTTAATGAATTGATACATATTTGTCTATATGACTTCTGGTCATATTATACTATTTATTCATAATTTTATCATATTAGTCATAGGGCTATTACTAATTTTTCTGTTATGATTCAATAGTCAAACCCCAAGATTATTACTTATTTAGTTATCAGTTTTATTGATACAATATGATCATACTTTTTATCACTCTTATGGATATATTCCTTGCTTTCAATAGCACACACCATCAATTTTCTCAAATATTAATCTTCCAAAGCATAACAAAATTTTTAGAACTATGAAGTTCTTTTGTATCGTTTAATTTTTAATTATCAATTTTCAGGACTTTGATATAGATTATCAAATTGTGACAATCTTACCATGCCATCTTTTACAACCACAAGATGGTCTTTTATCAAAGAATCATTAAAAACATGATGTGGCTCCTAGCCATCTAATCACAAAAATCAAAAGTACAATGGCTATTAGCCATTCATTTATGTGTTTAATATTTTACTTTATAAGACAACAATTAACTAATATAGGAGATGATAATCATATATAGTAATGTTATAGATGAATATAAACCTCATAGCAAATCAAGAAGTATAAAGATAGTAGAATTATAAAAATATAAGAAAAGTAAGAAATAGAAATAAAAAATTTTAGATCTCAATACAGTGAATAAAATATTCGGTTGCCAATGAATCAATAAAGTTAATATGCAAAACCATCATTTCCTCTAAATAAATTGGAGAAATCTTACCAAACTATTCGGATCAAACTATCTTTATTCAATGAACAAAATATCAATGTGTATCAATTAGAAACCATGAACTCAGATAGTAGAGTCTCATGCTAATAACATGTTATGAAATTAACCAACGAAAAAAGTAGATTAGAGAAGAGATGTAGACAAGAAAATAAGAGAATGATATTGTATTCCTTCATTTGCTTCACTTGCATCACAATACAATGGCATCTCCTATTTATAGGCATAGTCTTATACATAAGTTATTTTGTACTTAAATAATAGATAGTGAACAATAAACTACATGAATATGAGTGGAGTGTGAGTTATAAGATTAAAAACATAGTGGAGAAATAATAAAGTAGTGGAAGATTAAAACTTAATAGAAATAGTGAGAGTAGATGAAATTAAAGAGGAAGAGGAGATGAACATCCATATTTGATAATATTTATAACAAGTATAACAATTTTAAATGAATTTAGGGTAAAAGGGCAAATTTATCTATTGTAATGTCAAAAAAGAGCGTCAGGCACCATAATAAGATGTCGGGTGCAAATATGTATATGAATATTTCAAAACAGGGCATAAATGCCTTCTCCGTTAATTCTCTCAAACGGTAGTTACTTTTTTGTTTTGTGAGACCCACTTTGTCCTTTATGTCAGTGCTCTTTGTTCTCCTATTTTTGTTACTTTCTCTCTCCCCCCTTCCTCTTTCTCTTCTTTGTCTCTTTCTCCCTTCTCTTATCATTTGACTCTTATTCTCTCTCTCTCTCTCCTGTTTTTAATCTTTTGTTAAAGATTTTTTGTAGAACTATATTTTAAAAATTATTTAAATAAAATAATAATATTTATGACTATGATATTAAAAAAGGTAAATTTATAAATAAAATATTTTTGCACTTAAATTTTGACAGCCTGTAATTCCTTGTATTATTATTATTATTCATATATATATATATATGAATATACGTACTATTTTGGCCACACAAAAAATTACGTACTATCAGTATTAGATGAGAGACGACCAATGTTTCTGTCCTTTCTTTGTCGCTCTTTCTCTCTCTAATACTTATATGGGTCATACAATGAACACCTTCATCAAAATACCTTATGTCTTCATCTGATGACGTTGTAAAAGAACACCTTCGTTGGACGCAGCAACTTCATCTCTCGTCAACATACTTTGATGGCCCCATGGTGCATATATATTGGCGCACACACTCCTCACACTCCTTGTTAGTCAACTTCAAACACTTTTTCTCTCCCCTCCCCTTTTCTGTCTCTTCCTTTCTTACGTTCTCTCTCACACTTCCTTCAGCTATCTTCCAATGGCTACCAAGAGACCACCAAGCCCCAGACTGAGTTCATCTTCAAGTTCAAATTTCTCCACATCTATATTCCCAGACACCTTCCTCTTCATTCTTGCTGCTTTGAGAACTTCTCCAAACTTGGATCCGTCCTTGCTTGATCAATGCTCCCATCGGTGATATACATACCACAACGTTGAGATCAACATCCCATCATAGTGCTCATGTCTAATCCCCCATTATCAATTCCTATCACCACCAATATAGTATATACAATAATGTCAACCCATTACTTGCCGCCTCATTAATCAGGTCTCTTCGGGAGGACGCCATTCTCTATTGTCATCATTTTGCTCTCCGCCAAAAAGTCAACAACAGTGAAGCGGAATTGTCGTCGGCGTGCTTGATATGTTTAGTCGACACTTTATATCAGACCATGGCGCTTAGTGTGGGGATAGAGAGAAGGAGAGGGAGAAAGGATGAGAGCGAGACCTGCAAAATCCAGAGGGGTTGGACGTGAAGCTTGGTGTGGAGAAAGAGAGAAGAGAGAGGGGGGAGGATGAGGGGGAGAAAGATTGACAAAGGTAAGAGAGATGAGCTGACAAAGTGGGTCTCACAAAATAAAAAGGTAACGACGTTTAAGAAAATTATCGGAGATGGTATTTATGCCCCGTTTTGAAATGTTGATATATATTTTGCACTCAACATTTTATTATGGCGCCTGGTACTCTTTTTTGACATTACAATAGATAAATTTGCCCTTTTACCCATGAATTTATTATATTTTTAAGGTGATGACTTTTTTTTTAATAACAGAAATGAGGCAAAATGCCTTATAACCTTTATTCATCTATAAAGCAAAAATATGAGTAAGACACACACTAGGTCTTTCAAATAAGCATCCACCACACTATTAGGGGTACCTCAAACCTGTACAGTACAACTCAATGTCACAGGTAAAATATAGTTGGCTAAAGAATTAGCTACAAAATTGCTTTCCCTGTGAGCATGAACAAAAAGAATCGAAATATTCTTGTTAAAGTCACGCAACCAATAGCTTAAAATTCTATTCTAAGACGTGCCAAGACTCCACGAATCTTCGAGTTTTATAATTGCAGTAGAAAAAATCTCCTTCAATATGTTTTGCATGACCAAGCAAATTATGAAACTCAATGAAATGATCAATATCTCATAATATTTTCTATTATCTTACTTAACTCATAATTAAATGGAATATTTAGTGCATTTAAATTCATTAAAGTTAACTCAACCTTTTTTTTTTTTTTGGGCAAGAAAGGAATTCATTGATCACTACGTAAAGTTCAACATACCGAGTGTCAAAACACCAAGCTAAAATAGGCAGACAGAATATAGGAAAGCCAGTGCAAACCGCCCTGATCTATAGTCACACAACGAGCATCACGGTCAAGTAAATTCCTTAGAACAGGGGTTGTCTTCAGACCCAGTCAAACGGGCATGACCCTTCTAGCGAAGCTTTTGCAAGCCAATTAGCTGCCGCATTAGCCTTTCTAGGAATCCAAGTACAGGCATGGTTCCTGATCAATTTCCTTGATTCCTGAATATTATTAAGGATAGTGACGCATCTCCAATCTGAACGCTCTCTTTTGGCTGTTAGTGCAATTAATAAGGATTTGGTTATCGGACTCGAATTGAACATCCTGAAGGTTATTTGCAATAACGTATTCAAGAGCATCACTGAATGCAATACATTCGGCCATTAACACAGACTCAGCAGGAATAATACTAGTTCTTCCATCCATTAAAAAACCATAGAGTCTCCCACCAGAAAAGCAGAGGCAGCCAAATTAAGTCCTGCGTTGTAAGCACAATCAGAGTTGATTTTCAAATTATTTCCTTCTAGAGGAGTCCACCGCACATTTGACTCATGAATAGGCCTAACAAGGTTTTAGCGATTCTCTTTAGAATGCACCCATCCACTAGCCTCTCAGAACTCCCTAAGGAACTTACCTGCTTGTTCAAAAGTAAAAATGGGGTCAGGATTAATATTGTGATAAATAAATGCATTCCTTCCCTTCCAAACTTGCCATAAGATAGCAGCTATTAGAGCCTTTTGCCATGGAGGTAAAGCCATCTCACAGAAATATTTAGCCAGCCACTGAGTTAGATCTATAGAACCACGTTCAGTGGTATGGAGATCAAAAGAACATCCAAACCAAGTCATCTTGGCCCACTGACATTTAAAGAAGAGGTGATCCAAAATTTCTATACTGTTCTTACAGATTAAATAAACATTAGTAGGACTGTAATTTCTTTTAGCAAGATTTTCAAAAGTGGGCAAGGCATTAGATTTTAATCTTATAAGGAACCTTAATTGGTCAGACCTCTTGCCAAAACTTCCTGTAACTGTGATTAGATGAAGAGGGGAAGAAGTCATATCTATGAAGGACACTTTGTTTTGCTGCTTTATATCCACCCTTCACTGCATAAACACTTCTAGAACCACCAGTCCAGATCCACCGATCCTCGCGGTTATTATAGTTGTCTCAAATCAGCAACGCATAATTTTGCAAAAGACTTATGAGGACAAAGCGAGATAAGTTTTTTACTTGAAAGAAAACTCAGCCATGTGTACTTCCAAATGTTGGTGTCGACTCCATTGCCAATGCTTTTCATTAAATTTCGTTGTAGTACTTTCCTTCCCTCAATTATATGAGCCCACAGCCAGGAAGCAGAGCTGCCTTTCTTTGCCTCCACAAAACTGCAATTTTGAAAGTATCGTGCTTTAAGTAGTTTAACCCAAAGCTGATCTGGATTCTGCAAGATACGCCAAACGATTTTGGCAAGCAAAGCAAGGTTGAAGGCCTCAAAATTCCTTGAAGCCCAAACCACCATCAAGTTTATGTAATTTGAGTTTCTCATTCGAGACCCCGTGAATTTTCCTGCACCCTTCATCTTCTTTCCACCAAAATTGCTATCTAATCTCTTAAGCACATATTTAGGAAAAAACAAAGCAAGACATGGGGTAAACTGGAATTGCATTAGCAACAGATTTAACAAGTACCTCTCTTCCAGTCTCTCAAAGAAAATTTTGCTGCCAGCCTTGAATCCTTCGTTTCATTTTGTCAACAAAAAAATTCAGAGCCTGCGCTTTAGATCTGCCCCAAATAACTGGAAGTCCCAAATAACTGCTAGGTATGTCCACAGCCGGAATCTGAAAGATATGGCAATTTCTTCTTTTAACAGATCAGGACAATTCCTAGAAAAGAATGGACAAGAGTTATTCATGTTCATAAATTGCCCAGAGGCTTCACAATAAATATCAAAAATGCTTTTTAAATTCCTGTAGTAATCAAGGCCAGCTTGAAGGAAGAACACAGAGTCATCAGCATACAAAGAATGAGAAATCTCAGGACCCTCTAGCAACCCACGTTATATCAAAATTAGTATAATTGTACTAAAAATTACTACTTTTGGTTCTAATTATAAGACCTCATTTGTAGACTACAAATGAGTTCTTATAATTGCCTTTGAACGCTGCGTGTTATGAAGGGCAACAAAAAAAACTTCGGTTAAAACATTTGATTGATCCTACAAGCTCATCGCTCTTTGCATTTGGCCGACACACCCTAACTGATATAACTTCCTTGAACTGCTGTGTTAAGGTAGCTTTTATATTTCAGGAAGCCTGACTTATACTGCTCTGATATCGCTGTTATTTCGTCGTCCTCTCCAGCCACTTGCCTTCATTTTCTGGTTTGCTATTCGTATACTTTAACCACCAGAAAAAGAAAGGCAGAAATAATAGGTGAAAATATGGCTTCATATTTCTATGACCTGTGGAGGAGCACTCAAAGCGGAGCTTCAAGTTTGTTTGAGCGACGGAGGAGAACCGAAAGCGGCAATGGCCCAAGCAGCTGGCCATCAGTTTAGGTCTTCATCAAGTCTGACAATTTACTATGGCGTACTTTATGCAATACAATGAGTTGGGTTTTTGGTACACATTATATTTGATATATGATGATATTGTGGGTATTGTTTTAATATTATCAGGATTTGAGAAGAATAAAATTACACTCCCACTAGTGGAAAATATCATCTTCAGTATGACATGCTCTGTTTCTAGGACAATGTCATCCCGGTGAAAGATTTTGCCACAGTGGCACATTATCGTAGTGCTCTGTTTTAGTTTCTCTTTCGGCAACAGGGGAAAGGTTTTATGCAAATTTATAAACAAAAACCCTTGTCTATGTTTTAGTATAAATATGTGAAAACAGTGTATCGTGGCGCTCCTTGTCCTGTTTTTGTGAGAGTGGATGTATATGTTTTAGCATTTTGATTAAGGTAAAAAGAGGGGAAAAAAACCTTTTGACCAATAAATGCATGAATAATATTTATAGAAGGCTAATATAATTGATTTTCCTTACTCTAATTCTGGCTTTGGTTCCTGAGTTCAAAACCTGTAAGTTTTGTTGACGTTGGTCCCCATAGTTTGAAAAAGTTGTGAGGAAGTTATAAGAAAGAATAGGAGGTTGCTCGGTAATAGATTGATGTACAAAGTTGTGTGTTGGTTTAGGGTTGATGCTTTGGGGTTGGGAAAGACTTCAAGAGCAGGGAAGTTTTGGGAATCCCGAGAAAATAAACACACGCTGTCATGCTTCGTTAACCCCTGTTTTAATAACAAAAACACGGCTAAGCCCAAAACAACTAAAATCACTTCGACACTCTATAGATTATTATGAGTTTAATTTCCCTATATCAAAGGAATTCGGATACGAACCCAATAAGTTGTTGCAGCTTATTTTAAAGCAAAAGGAACTCTGTTTTGTAGTAATTTTGGCATTTGTAGTAATGTTGACATGGGCACAATCATGTATGAATCAGCATTATATAGATGATGATTCTGAGGATACCTCCAAAATCCAAAGAAGCATTATAAACGCAACACAGTATAACTTTTTTTTCTATTCACAAGCATGCTCGAAGTACTACCAACCACTATGAACAAATTTGAGGATTCAAAGGGATTATTTTCTTCCGTTAAATCTGCTGGACCAAGTATTATCGGTTCATATATGTATTTAATCCTATAGTTTTTTTTGGGTACAAATTTAATCCTATAGATAATCCTATGGATATCACCCTTTGTCACGCAGGAGAAGTAAACCCAAAATAATTGGATTCAATATATTCTGCTGCATGGTACAGTTTGCTCCTGGGCTTAATTAAAGTTGTCCATTATGGCTTTTCCGGTTGCATTTTATGTTTTTATTTGTTTTGGTCGCATTTCCAGGTCAGGAGCCAAGTCAGCAAAATTAGCCGGTCATCTTGCCCAGTCAGCAACCCACGTTAGCAATTTTAACGGCATTAATACTACATCATCAAATTTATCACCATTAACTTCTTTTTTTTTTTTTGGATAGAAATCACCATTAACTTCTGCTCCAAGTATTTTTCAAAATAAACTAAAGGGACCCATGTTTCGTATATGGACAAACCTTAAAAGAAGTAAAAGTAAAACCCATGCTTTGAAGTAAACGCGGGTTTATAGCAAAGGAGGTGGGGAACCGAAGCAACAGTTCCGAAAGCATCTCCCAGTTGAAGAGAGCTATGAAATCAACGGTATCGCAGCCAGCGATCGATCATACATATCCCTATGGCTGTGGAAGGAGAGTGAACGGGTGAGATTATTTGGAGCAGGTTTAATTTGGAAGACCAAGAAGAAGAAAAAAGTTTGGATACTAAAAAAAATATTTTTTTAATAAATCAAAACAAACTTTTTACATGTTTACTTTGTACGTCGTAAAATTATTTTTAAAACCTATTTTTAACAAAACAGCGCAGAGAGAGTCCCACTTAATCTTGTCATAAGCCTCACTCATGTCAAGTTTCAAGGCAACCTCCGGACCGCCAAACCTTTTCAATTTCACATGACGGAACACCTTGTGGCTCGTGCGCCACAATAATGTTATCCTAACTCAACTCGCACCCTTAAAACTTGTGTTTAAAATGAATTTTTACTCAAAAATTAATTAATTAGATAATACGTAGAAGAGTAAAGACATAATTTTGCCCTTAAAAGTACGTAGTTTTTTAGTAGGGCCCGGCACTCTAAAATAATACTCCTCCGGTCTTTAATATAGGACCCGATTATTGAGTTAGTTTTGGTTCTAAATATAAAACTTATTTATCATATTTATCAATTTTCTCTAAATTACCCTTATGAACACTTCCTCAACCATAATCAAGTAGAAGATCAAGAGGAGGTATTAAGAAAGATGATTATGGTATTTTAGAAAAAAACATGTCACATTTCTTATAATTAACTAACTTACCTAACTTCTTTAATCTAATCAAATTAATTAAATGGGTCTTATATTCAGGATCAGAAGAGTATTGAATATAATTTTGTCCTTAAAATATTTTACTTAGTATGCTAAAGTAATTTTTGATGTAATTTTATCCTCAAAATATTTTTTCACATGAACAACATTCACCAAAATACAGTTTAAGATGCTTATTGTTACTATGAAATTACTTTAAAAAGTTATAAAAAAAATTACTTTTGAATGCTGCGTGTTATTAAGGAAAAAAACTTAGGTTAAAATATGTTATTGATCCTACAAGTTTACCTCATTTAGTTTAAAAAGGTATATTTTTACTCTCTTAGTCTTAACATCATTAGCCTCACTTAAAAGAAAATGCAGAATCAAAACATTTAATTAGTTACTCTACAATTAAATATTGACTGAATCAATGTGCTCTAAATTTTAATTCTTTAATGTAATTATTTTTTATTTTTAAAATTTCAGTACCTAAAAAAATTCTATATATAAAATATTAAAAATTATAAAATATTAAAAAATTTAATTCTTTAATTCAGTCATCTTTATATTTTAAAATTTAAGCATTTAAATAAGGATAAATGTGCAAATTTATTCCCAATCTTATTTTTCAAGTACCAAAGTACACCCAATACTGACCTTTTTAGTGTTACAAAAATAAATCATGGGTAAAATTACACCATCAAAAAGATCATATACATACTGAGTGTATCTAAGAAATAAGATTAAAAGTAAATTTGTAACTTTTCCCTTGAATAATTAGATATCTAATAAAATATTAAAATACTAAAATATCAAATTTAAGTAGTTATAAAATGGATTATATTAAAGAACTAAAATTTAGTGCATGTTTTATCAATGTTTAGTTACAGAGTCACAATTTAAATATGAAGAATAAGCATTTTTTGGTAAATGAAGCTTACGGCATTAAGATTAAAAGACTAAAAATACATTTTTTTAATCTCAAGGAACTAAGCTGAAATTTGATGAAAACCTAAATGATCAAAATTATACTTCAAAATTATACTTATTAAAACTTGATCTAACTTCTCATGCTATTGTTTAGGTACTTGTTTTAAATCATATAAAGATTTTACTAATTTACAAACTTTATTTTCTTACCCAAGAACATACTCTTCATGTTGTACCATATAAATCTCCTCTTTTAAATTACCATTTAATTAAAAATATTCCTTTACATCCATTTGATGAACAAAAAACTTATGAATTGAAGTTAAGGTAATAACAATTCTAATAGAAAGAATCTCTATCACAAGAGAAAAAGTATTAAAATAGTCAACATTCTCTTTCTAGTTCAAACTTTTGGCTATAAGCTGCACTTTATATCTATTTCTAAACCCATCAGGAAATTTTTTTTTCCCTAAAGCCCATTTTGCACCCAGTAAGTTTTGTCCATGGAGGCAAGTCTACCAAAATCCACGATTTATTTTTACTCAGAGAACTTATTTTAGCATTAATTGCTTCTTTCCAAAAATCTATATCCAAAGAAGAAATTGCTTTATAAAAATTTTTAGGATCATCTTGCACTAAAACCGTAGAAAAATCATTTCTAGAAGAAGTTTTTTTTCTTTGTCTTTTGCTTTTTTTTGTAGACTTTCAGTCAAACCTTCATTTGAATTTTCTTGAAGAGAAGAAAAAGACCATTCATCTCCTTTAAGGAAAAATATTTTTAAAAACTTTTGCATCTTTAATTTCAATAATGGTGGTTTGATTCAAAACTAGAAAATGGTAAGCAGCATTTTTTTGAGCATAACCAATAAACATATGATCAACAATTTTAGAATCAATCTTTCTTTTCTTGAGATCAAATAATAAAATTTTTACAAGACACTCCCATACTTTTAGATATTTAAGATTATGTACAAAACTTTTCCACAACTCATAAGGTGTCTTATTAGTTTTCCTATGGGGTATTTTATTTTCTAGGAAACAAGAGATAATAAAGCTTCTCCCTATAAATTATTAAGTGCACCAAAACTCACAAGCTAGGCATTAATCATTTCTTTTAAAGTTCTATTTTTTTCTTTTTACAACTCTATTGGACTCAAGTGAATATGGAAGTGTTACTTCATGGATTATTCCCTCTCTTTTATGAAAATCATGTAATAATAAATATTCTCCTCCTCTGTCAGATCTAACTCTTTTAATTTTTCTATTTAATTGGTTTTCTACCTCTGCTTTGTGTAAGGTAAATTTCTCAAAAGCTTCATCTTTATTTCTCAATAAATATACCTTAATATATCTTAAAAAATCATTAATGAAAATAATATAATATCTTTTACCACCTCTGGCTTCTGTTTGTTTTAAATCCCCTAAATTAGTAATTAAAAATAACAACTCAGTCTTCTTTTGTGTAGCAAAATTTGACTTTTTAGTCGGTTTGGTTTTAGCACAAACCTCACATTTATTGATATCACTATTTTTAGTTTCAAAAACTAGTTTAAGGTGTTGCATCCTTTTTATGTATTTTCTATTAATATGTCCTAATATAGCATGCTACGTATCAAAAGAATCAATCAAGTAAGCAGAAAAAGATGTATTATTATTCATATCAACACTTAGTACAAATGTCCTAATTATAGTAACCCTTTCCCAAAAGAACATTGTTTGTTGTCATGATAATCTTATCAGATTCAAATGACACTTTAAATCTAGCCTTTTCTAGCAGAGCCATAGAAATTGAATTTGCTTTAATATCAAGCACATACAAAACATCATTCAGCTCTATAGACTTCCCAGATATAAGTTTCAACTCTATTTTTCCCTTTCCTTGAACTTCTACAGTTTGGGAGTCAGCAAGATAAATTTGATCTTCTTCTTCTTCAAAGAAGGTGCACATCTCTTTATTTGAACAAATGTGTCTGGTGGCTTCTGTATCACCCATCTTCTCACATCAGAGACGAGGAGGGCTTGAGAGAGCATTGTAGCAATAACTTCATCACTACCACTATCATCTCCTTTAATTTGGCTTAGGAGGATTTTCATCCTTTCTAAAACTTTCTTTAGTCCTCTTCTTGCATTGTGTCACATGATGCCGTGGTTTACAACACATAAAATAATTGCCCTTCTTTTTGAACTTGGGATTAGAATCCTTAGGTTTCAAATCATACTTCTTCTTTTTCTTACTCTTGGAATTAGAATTGTATGTCTTATTACGTGATTTTGTTTCCACCAAATTTGCTTTGGTAGCCATCTCTTTCTCTTTTACTATTTGGATTGTCCTCCAATTTGTATATTTAATTATGATATGAGTGATCAGATCAGTAAGTCATAATTATTTTTGCTTGTGCTTTAGTTGTTGTTTGTCTTCGGTCCATCAACTTAGCAATTTCTCAATTAGAATCCTAGCCATGAATTCCTCAAGGAGATTAATCTTTTTAGCCCGAATTTCTTCTAGAAGTTTGTGATGTTCATTGATTTGGAGTTTGATGTATTTGTCCTTGGTCATTTCCCATCTATAAAAATTGCTGATCATAAATTTCTTCTTCCCAGCATCCTCAACAGTATATTTAAGGACCAACAACTCCCATATCTTATTTGTCTCTTTGTAGACACTATAAACATCGAACAAGTTATTAGACGAAGTACTGGTCAAGGTATGTGTACATACTTTGTTGGCATGTTGCTAGAGATCCTTTTAGGCTTGGTTAGCATCTGGAGCAGGTTCAGATTGAGTAAGCGCATTGACAACTCGATGCATATCTATAACAGTATAGACTCACTCCTGCCCCTGCCTGAAGTTCTTCCCATCAAACATTTCTATCTTTGACGTGTCAGGGAATGGTCAAGGAAGTAGCATTGCTGTTGGGATATTTACAAGAACAAAGACATCGTTATTTTCAACTATGATGAAGAATATCTCTTAAGATTGTTGGCGGCAGCAATGGAAATTTGTTTTGAGTCACATCGCAGGAATACTGTCCTTGAAAGATATTTTGCAACCTCTCAGTATATAAGAAAGCAAAGCTCCCCAGGATTAAGCAAACTGTTCTTGTGAACGAGCAAGGTGACAGAACACTAGAACGCAAAGAGCTTAGAAAGAACGCTAAGAGAAAGAGAGAGACAGCAAGCAGTTGGAGAACTATATATAACAAAATAATATGAAGAAATTAGTTAGAAAGACCAACTGACTCAAAATCTGGGAAAAAATGATGACTTGACTTCCATAGCATAAAAGAAAACTTGTTGTCGATGCATAATTATGCGACATTCTGATCATTTGATCTCTTTATTGTATTTCCCATTCCATAAACAATTGTTTGAATAATTTTTCGAATATTAATGTGCGATGCAATCAAATACGGAGCTTCCAACTCACCCAAAATCTTGTCTGTGCTTTTTAAGAGGCACCATCAAAAGGGGTTTTCCCATAAATACCAGTTTATAAATTTGCATAAACCTTTCCCTCATTGCCAAATAGGGAAATTTTAAAGGAGGATAATGTGTCAATGTGTGGCTAAAACTTTCACTATGACAATATCTTAAAAACAGAGGATATTATACTGGAGATCTTTTCCACTAATGGGACTGTGTCTTTAATGTATTCTCAATTCATGAAAGAAACATTTGTAATTGATAGAATGTCAAACAAAGACACTAATACAGTAACGTCATAGTATGACTAACATAATGTGCTGCATACATGAACACAACTTATCGTCTGGCAACTAGTGATCGATATAAATACTACGCCTAAGTTGTTAAACTTGATGAAGATCTAAACTGGTGGTCGGCTGATTGCTGGGATATTGCCGCTTTCAGTTCTCTTCCAGTGCTCAAGTAAACTTGAAGCTCTGCTTTTAGTTCTTGTCCACCGGTCACACAAATATGAAGCCATCTTTTCAGCCATTTTTGCTATTTTCTTGTGCATAAAGTATACGGATAGCAAAATTAGGCACACAATGAAAGCAAATGGTTGGAGAGAGCGAGGAACCAACATTGATATCAGGGCAGTACAAGCTATCTTCCTTAGTTAAAAGCTATCTTCAAAGAGTGGTCCAAGGAAGTACTATCAGTTACGGTGCAAATCTGAGATTTTATATTATGCCCAATTGCAAAGCAATAGATTAGTGAGCATACAATAAAAAAAAATCATATTCTTACAGGGTGTTCATCCAAAGGTGATGAATTGGTAAAGTGCATTTGGATAATAGTCCCTTTCGCTGAAATCAGAAACGCAAAGTCGCAAACACAGTATGCCATTGGATTGAACTGCACAATCATCAAGCTAATTAGAATTAGAAGTTTCATAATAACATTATCAAAATAAACAATCATTCTAAGAAATATTTGACTATGCATGTCAAATATACTATTTTCTGTGGACCAGATATAATAGAGACGTGACCTCGGGGATGGCCGAAGAGGCTCCAGCGACTTTGAGTGGGGAAGGGAATGTATTATGGAGAGATGAGAGGTAATGGCCAGTGCATCTACCAGCCGGGAGAGTAGTGGGGAGTGAGCGAACGGGGGAGGCGCTTGGTCAGATTTGGGATTGTGGGGTGGGCAAAGAAGGAGAGAGAAGGAGATGTTTCTGATGAACTAAATCGCCCCCCTGCTCCGTCCAAGCCCGCCACCGCCACCACACCCAAGCCTCCACCTCCGCAACGACGATGGTGGCAATGACAGTGTATGGACTACAGACATGCTGGGTCCCACACACAAACCGCCCCCTGCTCCACCCCAAGCCCGCCACTACAACCTCCGCGACGATGGTGGTCGCAATAACTGTATATGAACCGCAGACGCATTGGGTCTCACACCCAGACCACCCCCGCTCCACCCCAAGCCCGCCACTACCACCACCGCAACGACTATGGTGGCAATGACAGTATATGAACCGCAGACACACCAGGCCCCACACCCCCACCACTCCCTGCTCCACCCCAAGCCCGCCACTACCACAGCCGCGATGAGAATGGTGGCAATGACAGCATATGAACTGGACTAGTGGAGACATCCTACGACGGCGGATGAGGACAAAGAAAGACGAAGTGGTGAAACACTAATTTGACCATGAACACAGGATCCAGAATTTCTTTTGCACGCAATTGACAGCTTCGAAAGGGAAATTTGATGAGGAATGCACGTATGTACATATGAAAATGAAATGAATAATGTAAAAGAGTTTGAAAAGAAACTTGGAATACTTACGGGGGTGCAGTAGTAACCATGAGTTGAGATTGATGAAATCTGATGGTCGTTTCGCCAGGCAGAGAGAGTGCAGGAGTGGGATGAAGAAACGTTGAGTTTCAGGGTATAAATAGATCACCTTGCTCAGTTATATCTCGGCGTAGTCTCTGACGTGGACCAATCAATTATTGATTCGCGAACGCATAAATTGTGAGGAGAAAAAATTTCCTGGTGCACGTGCGCGTCAGAGAAACTTTTCTCCGCACAATTTGCGTGTGGGACCCAGCGCGTCTTCAGTTCAAATGATCAGAAGGTCGCATAGTTATGCATCGACGGCAACTCTCTCGTTCTGTCCTCTTGCTGCTAATATCGACAGCAACTCTCTCGTTCTGCCCTTTTGCGGTTAATGAACAGGGAAAAAAAATGAAGACGCCTTCGTTGATTTTCAAAAAACGTTTGCTCACTATGGTTTGTTGACTTTCCCTCTATATTCTTGAATAAAAAAATGCCAATTAAAACAAGCCAGTTAAGCTGGCACATTTAAATCAAGCATCGGGCTGGAAAAAAAATAAAGGCCCAATTCGACGATCAAGGGTCGACCTGCTACGCTCATATATTCATTTGTATTTGACGTATGTTTTAATCATTTTGGTAATTGCATTTACTCAATCTTATTTAGCTAGTTTTTATTTAAAATTATTTTAATCCTTTACAAATTACATGAACATAGTGCAAGACTATCAAGATATTTGTGCGATTATGATTCATTCATGTATGAACAAGTCTGAATTAGAAAATTATTTGAAAGGAAAACTAATATTTAAGCCTGATAACTAGAAATATTTAGAAGTCTTGAATTATTGGGAGAACAACCAAACATCGACTTCCAATCTATATAAGGATGGCAACTGATGCGTTTAATATTATGATCACTACAGTAGTTAATAAATTAGCTTAACGAAGTATAATGTTCAGCCTAGCGTTTATGCTAGTAACTGGTTGTACGGTTCTATTTATAATATGGCAGTGCCACTCCAAATTTGTTGATTCTCTAATAATAATAAAAAAATAATTAAAAATAGTGTGGTGAAAAGGCATGAACGGGAATAGAAGACGAACCTCATCTGTTTGTCACTAACCTTCTGTTATCATTATCTCCTTCCAAACACTCCATTATACTCTTCCAATCCTTAATATAAAACCTCTTTAACTAATTTAATTAGATTAAGAAAGTTAAATAAGTTAATTAATTATAAGAGATATGACATGTTTTTCCTAAAATACCGTGATCATCTTTTTAATATCCTCCTTCCATCACTTACTTGATTACAGTTGAAGAAGTATCCATAGGGATAATTTAGAAAAAATTAATAAATATGAGAAATAGATCTTATATTTAGAACTAAAATTAATTTAACAATTAGGTCCTATATTAAGAACGGAAGAATAGTATATTCTTTCACCCCAAAACCTTGTTACAGTATATGCTACATGAATAATGATCGGGGCTTTCCTAGTAATTTGTCTCATCTTTGTAATAGACATCACCCCAATCCCAAAATACGAATTTTCAGCTATGCTTACTCTTTTATTGTTTTGCATTTAGATACCAAATACTATCAGATTTCCACCCAATTTGATACCATTTCCAATCCTGAATCTAAGAGTTAGTTGACTCATCTGAGTAAATTAAAAAACTTAGTTAAGTTATTTATTTATAATAGATATATAATGTATTCTCTAAAATATCCTTAATAATTATGTATATTAGCTAGAACTACTATTTGATGTAATATTTAATATATGCAACTATTAATTACAAGGACTGCATTAGAAAAAATAGATAAATACAAGAGACAAAACATATTAGAATCTTATTTTTAAGACTAAATTGAACATGAAACTAACTCTTATATTAAGAAGTAGGGTAATGATACTAACATCAGTTTTACTTTTTCTTCAATGATTTGTCTTCACTATCAGTTTGACAATTGACATTAATTACTATATTCATATTTTACCCACAAGAAGGCACGTAATACAAATTTATGAAAATGTGGCTTCATATACATACATATCACCAGTGGAGGAGACACTTCTGTAAATCCAAGTTAATATTTATGTTTGACCATATTACATTGGAAAATTAGCAAACTTGTTAATTTATTCATCTAGCCCCATGAGTTCGACAATAACGTGAACATGTAGGCAAGCTGGTCGTGAAATCCCATTATCACTGCGCAGAATAACACCCCTATCACTGTTGATTCTGCAACCGATACTTGGGTCGCAAACTTTGCCGCTTTCCCGTTCCCAGCTCCGAGCTCGTTCGCCACCCTTACCCTATATATTGTGTCAACATCCGTTCATCATTTACGCCGCTCCATGTGTGTGTGTGTGTGTGTGTGAATTATGGTCTCGTCTCTGTCATCATTTCAAACTAAAATTCTTCCGGTGCAAATCTACTGATGATCCGACTTTGAATAGTCAAAGGGTAATTTCCCAAGGGATGATATGACTCCTGTGGTTGAGTGTAGCTTTTTTCTGCCTATCTATTGTCATTTAGCTAAAACCTAAAACGGAAAAGGAGGTGCGTACTTGTCATTAATTACACCTTGTTTTGACACAACGATGTTTCAAAACGTTGCCACCACATAATTAATGCCACTTTACAGCTTTCTTGTGAATGGAAGGAAGGGGAAACGAGAGAAGGACAGAAAGGGAAGAGGATGAATTAAAACTGTACCCGGTACCGGCGAAGAAAGCAAGAGGAATCATCATTTCCCATCCGTTTATAGTCATACTGCGTGCGGCATAGAAGAAAAAAAAAAGCCCAGTAAGGATCCCAGTTTTGCATTTGCAGGAGCGAAAGGCCAACAACTCAGGAATTTAAAAACTCACCATATTGACAGCGCATCTACGGCAACTGTGGCATTCTTCAAATGTCCCGTCATCAGTATGAGTATCCTATACTACCAGCGCCTCGGGTCGTCTCAGCCCTCGGCGGGAATCTTCATCACACTACAAGAAAGCACGATCACTTTTTCTTGCCGGCAATCAGTCACCAAAAAGCACTCTCACAGCGCGCTCTCCCTCACTAAAGGCACCCAAACATACTCTCTCTCTCTCTAAAAAGCAGCCAAAAATACTTTTTCTTGTTTAGATGATGGTTGAGTAAAAATAAATTTAGTTATAAAATGATCAATATGAGTTTTAATAAATAATGAAATATGATTAAAAAAATAATTTTACATAACACAATGAAATTAAAATAATTTAATATAAAGAAGTCATAAAAAATATTTTAAATATAAAGTGAAACATGAAAAAATAAAAGTATATTTTTAGAAACATATTTAAAAATAAAAGTATATTTCTAACTTATTTATTACTTTCAACTAATTTTAACTGATTTTTTATTATCTACAAATTAGTTATTTGAAACTTATAATAAGAATCAAAAGAGGTGATAAATTTCTTAATTTTTTTCTTTTCATATTTCAAAAGCTATAAGTCATAAGTTATTAATTTTAACTTATAGCTTATTATAGTTTTTCATACAAAAACCAGATTATCCAATCACTCAACTAAACGGTATCAAAATTTGTAATCGAACTTTTCTGACTTATATCCTGAAATGCTGTGTCTCTCACGGAAAAGTAAAAACCACTCTCACAGTGTCTCTCACTCAAAAGCACTCTAACACATACCCTCTCACTAACACATATCCTCTCACTCAAAAGCATTCTAACACACATTCTCTCACTAACACATTATCTCACTCAAAAGCACTCTACGCATTCTCTCACTCAAAAGCACTCTAACACACATTCTCTCACTAACACAGATCCTCTCATTCAAAAGCACCCTAACACATATCCTCTCACTAACACATTCCCTCACTCAAAAGCACTCTACACATTCTCTCACTAACACAGATCCTCTCATTCAAAAGCACTCTAACACACATTCTCTCACTAACACACACATATCCTCTCACTAACACATTCTCTCACTCAAAAGCACTCTAACACATATCCTCTCACTAGCACATTCTCTCACTCAAAAGCACTCTAACACATATCCTCTCACTAACACATTCTCTCACTCAAAAGCACTTTACACATTCTCTCACTCAAAAGCACTCTAACACACATTCTCTCACTAACATTCTCTCACTCCAAAGCTCTTTAAAACGCATTCTCTCACTCAAAAGCACGCTAACACATATTCTCTCACTTAAATGCACCCTGACATACTCTCTCTCTCTCTAAAAGGCATCCTGACATGCTGTCTCACTATTATAAATAGGCCATAAATGCTTGTTTCCTCATCCCTCTTCTCCGGCCTACGCTCTCTGCGGGGAGGGACAACCATCAAATTCCAGCAAACTCAACTCAAGTCATGCCTACTTCACACACGCAAGTATCTTCCAAGTTTCTTTCAACTCTTTTATACTTATATATATATATATGTAATTCGTTTAATTTCCAAGTCAAATTAGTGTGTCTCCAGTTTTATACCCTGACTCCAGCAGTAGCACCAGAAAGTATTCCCACTTCTCATTAGGGTCTGATTGTATTGTATGGCATTCATTTGGGTCTTCAACACAAACTCTTTTGCCATCGTGGAGTGTGTCTCCAGATCATTTCCTGTCATCACCAACACCACCCACCAAGAATATATGTATATACGAAACTTCTGCACATCTTTTTGATGTGTTCTCAAATACCTGTTAGATTGATTTTTGATTTCGTGATGTCATCATGACACTTCTAACTGGTTTGATATGGCTGTGCAGGTCACCTCCTTGGCATGCTATATTTGCATTTCTAATTCCTGAGACGAGAGAGATTGTGCAAATGCACTTCCCCAATTCATCACCTTTAGATATGCATCCTGCAAGCATGTGGATTTTTATGATATGCTTACTTCTCTACTGCTTTGCCTTTGGATACCATCTCAAATGTCAGATATATACTCCAGCTGATACCACTTCCTTGAGTCGCTCCAGTATCAATCGACGATAGTGAGATTTTCTCTTGGTAGAACAAGAGCAATCTTTATCATCCTTGCACTTTATTTTCAGATGTTGTTTCTTGCATGCATGCCTGAGCTTCGACTGTCCTTTCAACATTCCTTTGAAGAACTTCTGTTGTTCACAGAGCTTATCCACAGTTGCTAATGCCAACTGATATATTTCTCCAATGGAAATGTCAGCCATGTTTCTATGGAGTGCATTGATAGCTCTATGAAGTTCTGGTTGTAATTCATCTGGAAGAGAGGCAATAAAAGTATGCCTGAGATTGACATCATTGGCTCCTCCAAGCATGTAGTATTTTTCAGACATTCTCTGGAAATGTTTCTGCAAGTCTCTTTTGTCTAAAGAGCAGCATTTCATCTCAAAGTATTCTTGGCGATGCCTTTTGTTAATGATCTGGAAGTCACCAATGAATTCCTTATGAATGAGTCCTAGGAGAGTTCCTGCATTATCAACTCTGGCTGCTGCTATCTTCTGGTAATCGCTGAGACTTTGATACCATTCTCTTAATGTTCCTGTTAGTCTTGAGAGAAATTCTGTAAGAACTTCCTCAAGAGTTGCATCATGCCTGGCAAGCTGCAGGTCAATCCATGCTCCGAACTCATGGAGTCTGTCTCTCCATTTTTCTGGAGGGAGATCATCAAAAGTGAACCATGGACCTGTAGTAGGTTTATAGTCTGTTCTTCTTGGCTCAGGTGTTTGAGGAACAGATGGGTCTTCATCAATAGGATCTTCAACTGTGGGATCTGGCTGGACCATTGCTACTTTAGAGATATCAGCATGATATATCTCCGGATCAGAGTTAGAACTGTACTCAATAGAGGAATCAGATTCAGGTTCAGAGGTTCCATCTGTTGATGACTGATCTTTATCCACAGTTTGGAAAGTGGCTATGGTTTTGTTTGGATCTGCAACTTCTTTTCTTTTTTCTCTGTCTGGAGGAGGAGTTTGTTTTGGTGGAGATGATGGTGGAGTTCTTATTACAACTCCTTGAGAGGACGGTGTTGGTTCAATAGGTTTAGTATATGAGGAAGATGGGTAGAAAAGTCTTTCAGATGAAGGGAAATGAGGTGGTCGTACTGGAGGTTTGGGAGGAGGGTTTGGTTGGATGGGTGAAAAAGTTGGTTGTCGGGGTTTTCTCAATTGTCTTAAAATAGGATAAGACATTTTGAAAACCTTGCTGTAATCAGATTCTCTAGGATAAGAAGGAGGTGATGCTGGGTATGTGGGGAGTTGAAAACTAGAGGGGTAAGATGGATAAGGGTCATAGATGGTTTGTGAATGATCTTTAGCTATATCTGACTCGATTCTTTGTAAATCCTTTCGGATTTGTGACAGTTCTTGCTCTTTCCTAGTAAACTCTGGTCCAATGTATCCCTTTTCGATAAATTTCTTCAGATCTGCATCCAGTTGATAAGCCTGAGAAGTTAGAGTCAAAGAAATCTGACAGGTGCTACATATGCAAGAAAAAGGGGCATTTTGCAAAAAATTGTCCTAACAAGACAAAAAAGGATGTCAAAATGCTAGAACATTTGCAGACTGTTCTCATGATCAATGAAGATGAAGATGTAGAATCCGTGATCGAAGAACAAGATGCTCAGGATGAAGAGACACAATATATTCTTCCTTACTCTGAAGATGAGGAAACTGATTCTGAATCCTTTTCTCAAGAAGATGATAGTCCTCAAGGGTATTTATATTCCCTTGAACAGCCTGTGCATCCGTCTCCTTTCCTTGGTTCCGTGGCTTCTCAGTCAGAACACAACAAAGTCACTCTTAAGCCAAATGTCAAAATTCATATCCTTCCAGGAAGATATGAAAAGCCAATTCCTGTTATTGCCTTTATTGATACTGGAGCATGCAGAACCATCATGAATCCTGATATTCTTCCCCCTGAAGCATGGATCCCTTGTGATCAACTTTTCTTTACTGCTGATTCAAAGCCCTTCAAGATTGAATGGATAACTCGCAGGAAGATTGGTATTCAATTCTTTCCAGGATGTGTCCTATGGATGAAAGTTCTTGGTAGTGATCTCCCTGGAAAAGACATTCTTATTGGATTTGATGCTTATAATCATACTAGGAATCTTCAAGTCCTGCCTAAAGGAATTAGATATAAAAATTTCTTTAGTGCATATACTGAAGTTCCTAATCTCTTTGAGATCCAACAGGCACCACCAGGATATGAAGATATTCGAGATCATCTTCTCAAGTTTTGTGCTGATAATCATCAACAGTTCTCTCATCCATTTCCATTATGGAAAAACCAAGAGTTTTTCATAAAACTCCCCTTCAAGAAAAATGAAGACATCAGCCCCACAAAGGCCTCTCATCCAGGAATGAATCCAGAAGATCTCAAGCTCGCTAAAGAGGAATGTGCTGCACTTCTCAAACAAGGCCTTATTGAACCAACAAAATCTAATTGGGCTTGTCAGGCATTCTATGTTGAAAAAAGATCAGAAATCAAAAGAGGGAAGAAAAGGTTAGTCATTGACTATAAGCCTCTTAATATTTTTCTTCAAGATGACAAATTCCCTTTACCAAAGCCCAGTTCACTTACAGTCCATCTTAGAGATGCAAAAATCTTTTCCAAGTTTGATCTTAAAGCAGGATTTTGGCAATTGGGTATCCACCCAGAAGATCGACCCAAAACTGCTTTCTGTATTCCAAATGCCCAATACCAATGGACTGTCATGCCATTTGGGCTTAAGGTTGCCCCATCACTATTCCACAAGGCCATGACCAGAATCTTTGAACCTATGCTTGATAACCTCCTCATTTACATTGATGACCTTTTACTTTTCTCAAAAGATGAGGACTCCCATAAACTTTTATTGACCCAGTTCGGGGAAATAATTGAAAAATACGGGATTATGTTGTCGGCAAAGAAAGGTGAAATAGGTGTCAACAGCATAGAATTTCTTGGAATGCATTTTGAAAATGGTCAGTATTATCCTGGACCACACATTGCAGAAGAATTACTCAAATTCCCAGACGATAATCTCACCACAAAGCAAATCCAACAATTTCTGGGGATTATTAATTATCTTCGGGATTTTATCCCTCATGTGTCAAATCATACCAGCCAGCTGTCCAAACTTCTCAAAAAGAATCCTCCCGCGTGGGGGACAGAGCAGACCTCAGCTGTCAAGACCCTCAAAAGGATTGCACAGCAACCACCTCCTTTAAAGATCCCTGACAGAGGATTACGAATCCTCCAGACTGATGCTAGTGATGACTTTTGGGGAGCTGTCTTAATTGAAGAGATAGATGGAAAGAGATTTTACTGTGGACATGCAAGCGGACAATTCAAGGAGTCAGAAAAGCATTATCATGCTACCTACAAGGAGATCCTTGCTGTCAAAAGAGGAATCGAGAAGTTCAGCTTCCATCTCAGTCCTTATCAATTCAGAGTAGAAATGGACAATACGTCTTTTCCAAGAATGCTTGATCCCAAGGGAAAGACCTTGCCAGACAGCCAGTTACTCCGATGGAAAGACTGGTTCTCTCGCTATAAATTCACCGTTCATCATCTCAAAGGACACCAGAACATCATAGCAGATTTCCTCACAAGACCTCAGAAAGTTTCCCAGCCTCCAAAACTCCTGTCACTCTCCAGACCTCAACCTCTTTTCATCCTAACCATCTCTGAACCAGAAATGCCTCACAGAATGAGAGCCACCATTTTCCCTCCTGGATCCCGTCCTGAATCTCCAGCAGATGTCCAAAACCTTGCCAGAAGTACTATGTTCTACTGGCTCCACCGTGTTTTTGTAGATACTGGAATCCACCCTTATCCTCAGCACTTTGATGCCGATGCTCCTTACCTCACTGTTCCCATTATCAAAGGACCCATACCAGAAGAACTTTTATGGTACATCTGGTCTGTCTCAGCCAATTATACCTGTGCCATAGCCTTCTCAGCTGTAGTCGTCCATGACCACCTGAATGACATCAGAAATGAAAACTCTCCTCTTACCACACTCTTTGAGATGATAGCTCCTCTTCCCTACTGGAGAGGAAAACTCTGGAAAATTCTCAAAGAACATAATATTTGGGACTTACCAACTCCCAAACAAAAAAGGTTTTTCTGTCTGTATACCTTTTTCAGGAACTATGGAATAAGTGCTAACCAGAGGCTCTACACAGACAACCGTCTGATCCTCCAGGTCACCACCCCCTCATGGCCAAGAAGGGAAGCATTGCTAATGGAAAAAATTGGAAAGACATTAACTGCACTTAACCAGCCTGACACGGGAGAAGACACTTCATGTCTATCTCTTGGACCTTTCCCTCCAAACTCACCATCTGCCAGCAACACAACACTTGAAGAATTCCAGAGAGATTTCATCCTGAGTGCTGTCAGACCTCCACCAAATAGGTCACAAGTCTCTCCACCGACAGAAGCCACCGAAGACCCTTATGACGGTGACAACGACTCACAAATTCAACTCACTCAGCCTGAAGGACTCTATCTCCCTCAGCCAAGTTTCCAGCCACAACTCCCATTCCTTGCAGGGGAATCCCAGGATCCTAACCAAGAAGACCCTGATCCAGAACTCGAAGACTACTACTACTCAAGAAGCTCAAGGAGACACTATGACTCAGATGACCCTGACCCAGAAGGCATCATGAACCTATCCCCTAGCCACGAGCCTATCTATAAAGACTAGGGAACATCATCATCAGAAAATCTCCTTTTGGGATACTCTGAAGATAATGCGGGACCCGCCAGAATCCTACTTTATGTCGCTATCTACTTTTACTTTATTAAAGTAGTTTGTCCTGTAGTCTATTTCGTCCTCTTGTAATAAGTGGAGTAGTTGCCATTATTAGGTGTCATTATGAGAGTAGTTGGTAGTTAGTAGTTGTGATTATTAAATGTCAAGTCATAATGACGTTTACTATTACATCTACCCGTCATAATGAGGTGTACTATTAGGACTTTGTCATGTAGTGCCCCCGAGCGTCTATATAAACCCCACTCTGCCATCAGTTACAGGCAGAAGGAGTTGTATCGACTTCCTTGTATAATACTAGTGTGCTTTCCTCATGAGTTCTCTCTAAATTTCTCTCTTCTTCTGAAAGCCTCACTTATGATATCTTTCTTCTGTTGCCAGAGATTCTAAGTATGCTCTGCACTTGCCTCTTTAAGAGGATCCTGTGCATCAGAAAATAGAATCCGACCACGATCCATGAAGGAGTGTTTGGTGACAATCTTTCCAGTTATCCTAGATTTGGTATTCAAAGCTGAGAGTCCTAACGTGGCCCGTTGATGAGTTGAGAATGAGTGACCTTACCTGGACTGAAGCCTTGGATATCAGACTATGTTAGCTTGGTCCGATTCAGCTAACACCCCCGAGTGGTATCAAAGTATTTTATTTTTTCTTTTTTTTTTTGATTAAATTGCTGAAACAATTATATTTTGATAAAAGGTAAACGAACCATTTCAATGTTTTTAGTAATACTACTTTATAACTCCATTCAAAGCTTCAAACGACGTGCTATTACTTAAATTATAGAGTAAATAAAATTAAAAATAAAGAAAGAAGGTGAGTGTATGCCAAAATAAGATATAGAGATAAAACTTAAAGCGGGTAGAAAAAGTTTTACCAGGAAGAGAGAGAAAATTAAATTAAAAAAGAAAGAGGGAAAGTTGACAGACAAAGGAGAAAGCGCGCGTGCAGAAGGAAAAAAGATCCATAAAAGACTGCAACAAGCATGGGTCCCACTATGTGATTTGGAGGATTTCTATTAGTCAGAGCACAAGTTATGTGGCACTCCCGGTGCATATAAGAATTCCTCTGTTCATCAAGTGTTTCTGCGTCTTACATCACATCAAGGGATAAAACCAAGGGAGAATCCTCTAATTCACTAAATAAATTTTACTTCATCATTATATTATCTCTATTCAATTTTTTCCTTCTTTCACTTTATATTTAAAATAATTTTTTAGATTTCTCTAAATTTTAAAAATTTAATTCACTTATTCGTATTAAATTATTTTAATTCCATTGTATTATGTGAAATTATTTTTTTCCTATTTTTTACTATTTATTAAAACTCATACCCATTTTAGTCATTTTACAACCAAACTTACTTTTACTCAATCATAATCCAAACAGCTTTTTATCCATTTCACTTTTGCAAACGGGCTTTTCTGAACTCCAATCCAAACACAATTCAGCTTATTCAATTTAGCTTATATCCCATTTCACTTATCCATAAACTGCTCTTCCAATAAGCAGCTTTTCCAATCGCTCATCCAAACGGGCTCAATATATATGAGCATAAGCCACTGGATGACTTGAGCCACTTGCCTTGGACTCAACGTTTATGTAAAACATTTTAATATTTGAACAGTTCACATTATTCTTCTTCTTCTTTTTTTGGTCAGAAAGTACGTTGTATTAACAAAGTAAACTAGTACACCTCAAAGTTCCCAGAAAAACAAAACGCAAAAACAGAGAAAACAAAGAACATAAACTGGAAAACAACTCTTCCAACACCAAAACAACAACTAAAGAGAAAAAGCAAAACAGCAGACTTCTGACGCCAAAGTATCTCTGGAACTTTTCCGCGACAGTAGAGAAGATAAGCATGGCAGCAGAGAAGATGAGCACTAGGTAAATATCCATCAAGAGGGGCCAAGAACAAAGCAAAAGAGAAACTGGGTTTGGGGGGCATAAAACCCATAAAGGCCACAAACCCATTAACCAACTCCTTAGCTTAATCAAAGAAGCTAAGTTACGATACAGAGCAACAATTTCCAGAACAGATATGTGCTCAAGAAAGAAGCTCCACCAATCACAGCTTAGCTGAGCATAACAAAAGAGAAGAACTAGGAGCTTTTTATCCTCTTGATTTCCAGTCGACCAATAACCCATCATCATCAAAGCCATAGGAAACACATCCCCTACTCTCATTTCAGAACCATCAGCCCTAACAATTACCCTCACTTGTTTCTTAGAATCAAACAAATAATAAAGACATCCAGGCGGCACCCAACGTGCATCATCCTTAATTTTTAGTATATCTCTTCTGAATGCCACAAAGAAGCTTAACTTGCCACTAAATTTCCAAAACTACACAACTTCAACAAAGCTAACTGCAGGAAACATAGTTGAACCCCAAAAAACACCACCTCTATCAATGACAACCCTATCTTGAGAGAAGAAAAAGCTAAAGCCCCATTTAACCTTTGAGAACACTGCGGTAAGCACTAGACGAAGTAAAGCCAGAGATTCAAACCAGTGAAAATTGTATATAACCAGATCCTTCCTTACATAGTCGCACATATATCTCATATTCCAGGTACTCCATGAAGCAAAAAGCAAAACAAACAGCATAGCACCTATTCCATATCCATCAATCAGACCATTTAGCCCCATGAAGACTACAATAGGGCTAATAGAAAAAAGAGAACCAGAGCTTTTTACCTTGTAAATCCAAGACAAAGGATTCCATTCGACCATGTTTACAGCAAGGCACTGCAAAGTTGGTTTTACCCTGAGATTCTTCAATCCGTCTCTCATAGATCTGAATAGATATATTCGAAGAGTTAATCGAGATCCAAAGCTTTCGACAGTTTCACTTCCCAAGCCTCCACCTCTCATCAGCTGTTTTCGATTTTCAGCCTCCTCGAAGGTGCCGAATAACGACATTTCTATTATAAGGAAACACCAAATCTGCCAGCAACTCATAGATCACTCCATTCCCCAACCTCTTTCGGCCATGGTAGATTTCTGCATCTTCCATCTTCGATTCGCTCTGTATCTGTCCAAATCTCGCCATCAGCCATTCCGCAATCATCAACACAATGCTTTCTGAGTCTCTAATTAGGTCGATCCACTGATCTTCCTCCTTCACTTCCATAAGCATCGCAGCTTCAGATCTGACCTTCCTCTTAATATCCATCTCCCAAAACCACAGCAAAAACTCTAACGCATGCACACACCAACTCACACACAATAGACTCACTCTCCCCCAGCGGCTGCCGGGGAGAGGACGCCGAGAAACAATGCTCACCAGGGAGCGGTTTTGGCTCTCACAGGGGAGAGAATTTCGCTCTCACGGGAGGAGAGAATGACCAACAGTTCACATTATTCATTTAATCTTCAAATAAATATATGGCTGGTCAAAAAAAAAATCTTCAAATATATGAATACATTCAATCTTAAGGATAGTTAGGATTTAGGATCCATCAGCGGTTGGAAATATTAATTTGGAAAAATGATAGCAAAATGCCATATGAATTTCAAAAAGACAAATAAGGCACCTGAATAAGCAAAATGACAAATAGGGCACTGGGTACCAATTTGGAATTTAGATTTTTAGCCTAATGACCGAATTGCCCTGATTGTCTCTGAACATTGAGCAGTGTATTCATGTGATAAAGAAAGGGAGAAACTGATTTCCTTCGACGAAACTAAATCCAAGTTCCTGCAGTCACCAAAAAGGGTTCTTCGAAATCACGTTGCTGCCGTCGTAGGAGTAGATTGCCATCGCTGAATTTGATTACCATCGCTGAAATACATTGTCCTGTTTGAAATAACTTGTACCCCCTGAAATTGTCACCGTCGAAGAGGTCGCTGAAGTATTTAGATTATTCATAAGTGAGTAAAAGTTGATGGCGGGATTTGGATTATTCATTTTTGTGGCTGTTTCATGGTGAAATAGGAACAAGATTATTGCATTTGAGGGTTCATATTCAGTATTTGGTGAATGATGAAGCAGAAATCAGAAAATAGTGGCAAGCAATTACGTAATGTAATTGTTGTCATATATTTGCTGGTTTTTGGTAAATCCCATTACGTGAATGATAAATTTTATTATACATATAGTTAATTATGAAAGTTAATAGTTTAATGTTTATTGTGATGTACTTCAGGTGCACGTTCACTGAATGATTTATTTATGCTTACAAGTTGCTCTTCCGGTGAAAAAAGGTTTACAAAACCCATTGAAGAAATGGTCACTTTCACTATAAAAGTTGTAAATCCCATTATAGTAAAATTCAGCGTGAAATTTTATTGGTGGTGAAAAGTAAGTTACTCATCCCCTGAAAATATGTTGCAAAATCTATTAACAAAGCGGTCACTTTTATCACAAAAGTTGTAAATCCCAGCATATGTTTTGTAAAATTCAACGTGAAATTTTATTGGTTTTTAGAAACAAGTTACCCATCCCCTGAAAACAGGTTACAAAAGCCATTTAAGAAGTGGTCATTTTCACTATAAAAGTTGTAAATCTCACTGTGTGTTTTGTAAAATTCAGTGTGAAATTTTATTGGTTTTAGAAACAAGTTGCTCATCCCCTGAAAAGAGGTTGCAAAACTCATTTAAGAAGTGGCCATTTTCACTACGAAAGTTGTAAATCTCACTACATGTTTTGTAAAATTCAGCATGGAATTTTATTGGTTTTTATAAACAAGTTGTCAATCCCTTGAAAACATGTTGCAAAACCCATTAAAGAAGTGATCATTTTCACTATGAAAGTTGTAAATCTCATTATGTGCTTTGTCAAATTTAGCGTGAAATTTTATTAGTTTTTAGAAACAAGTTGCCCATCCTCTGAAAACAAGTTGCAAAACCCATTGAATAAGTGGTCATTTTCACTACGAAAATTGTAAATCCCACTATATGTTTTGTCAAATTTAGCGTGGAATTTTATTAGTTTTTACAAACAAATTATTTATCTCCTGAAAACAAGTTGCAAAATCCATTAACAAAGTGGTCACTTTCACTACGAAAGTTATAAATCATAATATGTATTTTGTAAAATTCAGGACAAATAGTTTAATAATACTAGAAAACCAAACAGCTTCACAACATTTTCTGAAAATGATTTTATGAAGAACAGAGACAGAACCGAAAAGAGGAATGCTAGGCAATAACATTTTAAGCTGTGGGGAGCCATCGAAAATGCTCTATGAAGAATAATATTTAAGCTTCCTACTTGTTTATCACAATTGGTGTTACTTCAATGACCTCTTTGACGATGACAATATCAGGGAGTACGAGTTCTTTCAGACAAGGCAATGTATTGATTTTCATAATTAACTACATGTATAATAAAATTTACCATTCACGTAATGGGATTTACCAAAAACCAGCAGGCATATGACAACAGTTACATTACACAATTGCTTGCCATTGTTTTCTGATTGCTGCTTCATCATTCACTACAAATCCTCTTTCCCACAACCAAAATCCACCAAATCAACAATCTCTATAGAATGGTGATGCGGAGGAGTAAGATAATAGCATTTCCAACATTCTTCTTTCCTTCTTCTCGTATTTCATCAGCGTCTTCCTCTCTCCTTTCTCTTACTTTCAGACTAGGACATTTGGGTCTTTTGGCCAAAAATCTGAATTCCAGATTGGTACCCAGTCCCCTATATGTCATTTTGCTTATTCAGGTGCCTTATTTGTCTTTTTGAAATTCAGGTGGTATTTTGTTGTCATTTTCCCTATTAATTTTTTTTACCATGGGTTGAAATATTAATGGCAGTTCTGATTAGGGGTGAGTATTCGGTTTTTCGTTTCAGTTATCGGTGATAACCAAATTAATTGAATAACCGAATAGAGTAAATTTTAAACACTGAACCGAAACCGATTAACTGAATTAACCGAAACCGAATTAACCAAAAATTTCGGTTCGGTTAACTGATTAACCGAAATATATAAATATGAAAAATAATTTTAAATTAAAAATAATAATAAAACACAATTACAACTATTAATCAATAAATATTTCATGATTCAATGTGATTTATTATAATAATATTTATTATAACCATATTTATTGAATATAAATATATTTAAAAAGTTCACATATACCCATATATATTTATTATAATAATATTTATTAAATATAAATATATGATATATTTATTTCGGTTATTCGGTTATAACCGGATTTTTTTTTACTAACTGAACCGAACACCGAAATCGAATTATTTTAAAAATAAAAACCGAATATATAACCGAAAACCGAAATAACCGAACCGAAAACTGAAATTGAATTCCGTTCGGTTCGGTTTTCGGTTACGGTACGGTTTTGCTCACCCTTAATTCTGATAAAAAGAAAGAAATATTAATAATAGTAATTATATATAGATGACCCATGTAATTTTTATTTTAAAAAAAATCATTACCTGATGTCCTTGAAGGGACAATCGTTATTAGAAGCCAGCCGGCCTGATTCATATGAACAAATGTATTTCCGACCAAAAAAATAATGCTTTGTTAATTTATGGCCATATGAAAACATACACCTTGTTAATTATTAAAAGGTTAATATCATCTTTAATTCTTAAAGTTTAACCTCGTTTTACTTTTGTTTCCTGAAATTTTAGGCTACTAGTTTTGTACCCTGAAATTTGATATCTTTTTTGTTTGCCAAGAGAATTTTTTATTATTGAAACAGTGTTTTTGAAAATCAAAATTGCTGGTTTCAAACTAAAATGTGATTAAATTTGAAGGACTAAATTAATCTAATATTAAACGAGCATCTGAAAATCCTGCTCAAGAATGGGGGAAAATAGGGAGAAAAGCTGAGAAAAATCCCGTGGACTTGTGTCATTCACGTGCGCGACTGAAAGATTGATGATCTATTTACGCAGCACTGTGAAATTGTTCTTAGGAAAAAAGAAATCCTGTGGAATTGTGGGCCGTGTTATTAACTTTGGGCCTATAGTCGTAACATTTCCTCTGTCAATTAAGCCCAACCTATAAAGCAAAACTGGTCATAGAGGTTTGGGTGTCGTGGCAGTGACAGGCTTGAGAGTGAGCTGGAGGCTCATTTGGTGGTGGGCCCGGGGTTGGAGCATATAGCCATTTTTTTCTCTAGAAATACCCAAAAAATTATTTTCGGGTAACTTTTAATTTTTCATTAAAAATATTAATTCAGGCAATAAGCATATCATATACCACTCTTTTCTTATTTATAAATCGCTCATAAAAAAATTTCTTCCTAAATATAAGTCACTTATATGATAATTAATGAGCTTTTCCCAATACATCCATGTTGATTTAATAAATTTAGAAAGAGATAAAATAAATCGGTGAGAAAAAATATAAAACACATTTTTAATACCCTTTCGTAAATGTGAAAGAAGTGATCAATTTAATACATTTCTTAGTTTGCCAATTCGAAATACAAGTAACTTATAAATAAGAAAAGAATTACAGGTCAAAAGGAATGATTTTAATTAGTTAGGCACATTGTAGTATGTTAATTGATTCATAATTTAATTCTCATTACGACATGTTTGTGCATCCATTCATATCGTTTGTAAGCATTTAATTTTAAACCTTTGATTTACAACTCATGTTTAATTTTCTCAATATTCTTATTGATGTTTTAGCCAAGAGGCCGAGAAAAGTAATTCCCAATATCTTTATCGTGTGCATGTATTTGACATTTTTTCAAAAGAATTAATTTTTATCTTAGTCGGTTTCATATTTTACATGACCGAGCAAATTATAAAACATAATGAACTTGTCTATTGATTATTCAAAGTTGGCCATAAAAATATAGTTTATAAAATTGTTTTTCAACATTAAGTTTATATTCCCTCCAATACTATTTATATAAGTTAAAAATTTAGAGAACGGTGTGTTCCACTTTATAAGTTTTAATTTGGGTCTTTCTTAATATTTTATGTATTTTCTTGCCCTTAATTATTTATTCACACTCTTTTATCATATTCTCTATTATCATATTTTTTCCATACATTTTTTATTTTTTTCACATTTATTATGAGGATATATTTGAAAACAAAAATATATTTCTGATATATTTATTACATTTAACTAATTTTAATTAATTTTTGTTATATGCAAATTAGCTATTTGAAAGGTTAGTATTGGGAATTATGGCAAAAGAAATGTATTGGGAATTAAAAGTTTCTGACTTACAGGCAGTGGCCGTTGGGAGAAGTAGCCGCATATGGATGTGAATGCAAAATGCCAAAGGAGTCCTTATCATCCCATTATGGAGTTGCCAAGTTAAGGGGAGCATCTTGTGATGAGAGTCAATGGTCACTCTTCGTTTTGCTATTTAGCAAGTGGGACCCACACCTCGCCGTTTTGCTGTGGAAGGTCACTCAATTTTAGGATCACTGTTTGCCGGCACAACAACGCCCTCCGATCACCTCCTTTTCACTTTCGGTCTCTCTCTCTCTCTCTTTCTCTCAAGCTCTGTCTCTATTTCCCCTTCGAGTAACAGGTAGGGCTACACAAAGACCGGGTTGGATCGGATTTAGCATCAATCTGAAGTCTGGTTTGAAAAATGATCGGGTTAAAATATTTGGTCTGAGGTCCTGTCTAGTTTGATTGAACTCGAGACCAACCGGGTTGGATTTGGTCTGCCGGGTTACTGGACCAGTCCACCAAACTGTGCTCCCTCCTTGAAAAAAAAAGGGGATTATACAAAAAAAACTTTGGATCTGGGCTGTCATTTTTTTCCCTAATACATACACAGACATAGACCTATATTCTAATAAAATAAAATAGTTTGATAAAAATATTATATATATTTTAAAATGCATTTTATTCCTTCTCTTTGCGCATCAGCATCACGCCCTCGCACTTCTTCCCTCTAAATTTGAATGGTGAATAGTGAACACTCAAGAACCCATCTTCAAGTTCAAGGAACGACAATCATCAAACTATTCCGAACCCATCTTCATCTTCCATTCCTTCTCCCAACACTCACTCTCTTCTACCACCACCAACAATGGAATTCAACCCCAAAAACCACCCCTACAAACCTATCATAGAAGAGCGTGAAAATTATCCAAGATATAATCAAAGTCTGATAACTTAAAAATGAATACGAAATCTTTGTGAAATTTGAACTTGTAAGTGAAAATGGAAAAGGAGGGGGTCAATTATTACGAGGAGAGTGAAGAAGCTGAAAAGGACGAAACTTAAGTGGAGAATGGGAAAGACTAATAAGTAGTGACATTGAAGCTTGAGTGGATATGAGGAGTACAAAAGAGGCCAAGTTGAAGCTAACACCGAAGCTTGAGTGAATATGGAGAGATGAGAGTAGAGGGAAGATGGAGAGTCGATAGAAATAGCTGCGTCAAGTTGAAGGAAGAGGAGGATAGAAAGGAGTCACAGCATAGATGAAAAAATGAGGAGGGCAAAAAAAAAGAAATTATTCTACCTGGACCAGGCCAGACCAAATAGTCCGAAGCATTAATTGTAAACCCAGTCTTACCCGGTTTTCTAGTCTGACCCGATTGGTCCAGTCTTTTTTTCGGACAACTTTTTTCAGACCAGGTTTCGGGTTTTTTTTACAGTCCTAGTAGCAAGTGCAAATGAGGAGAAAGGGGTGGGAGAGGGAACACGTGTGGCTAGTGTGGAATGAATTTTGGACCATTTTGCCCTTTTATGTTTTCCTTCTCTTCAATTCCTTCCTCCTCCTATTTTTCCGAAATAGTTGAATAATTTCAGAAATTAATCCTTAATGTTTTATATGGATTTCTTTCTCTCTTAGTTCCTAAATAATTTCTCTAAAAATTTTGGGTGCAAAATTTAACTCCGAATTATTTTTCTTGAATTTTATCCAAAAATAGGTCTTAATTCTATAAATTAATCTTTAATACATTTTAGCATATAAAATAATTACACTAAAAATTTTAACTCAATTATAAACCTCTAATTTTTTTTTTTTTAATTTCTGCAGAAATATGTCCGAAAATTAACTTTAAAATTATTTAAGGAATTTTTGGGGAAATTCATTCTTCCATAATATCCTAAATTCTTAAAGTTAATATTCCATAACTTTCCCGTGCATACTTTAATTAAATCCATAAAACTTGGGATATTACGCTCTGGTGTTGAGAGAGGCTGAAGGAGACCAGGAGAGGCGACTGTTTCGTTTTTTAAAATGCTGGCACGTTGTATGGTTTCTGAAAAATTCACGTAAATCCTTCTCCAAACCTCTCCAATAGAAAACAGATGAAAGACATTTACAGGGCGCCCCTGATTTAAACCTATATACCATGAGTGTATCTATATTTCTATATATATCATTCCGGTCCTTTCTAGAAAAAAAAAGTCACAAATATAAGTTAATTATTAGTTATTGTTTTTTAATTTTATCCGTATTGAAAAAAAGAGAGAATTGACAAAAAAATGTACAGCTGCAGGATAATAAGGACTACCAGCACATAAATATGTGTACATGACATAACAAAGACACCAAAAACACAACCACACACAACAAACACCCATATGATCGATCGAAGGGCTCAAGTCACCTAAGAAGGAAAGAGGTACAAGGAAACGACGTTGACGATGAAGGCGATGTCAAAAGACAAAGATGAAAACGAAGACTAATATGATGCCACGATCTGCACACAGATGAATTAACTATGAGAATACGAGTTTAAAGTCATGTCAAATAATTTTCTACAAAGCTATTAATTTTAAACAAAGTAAATAATTTAAATTAATACCCACACTAATTATTTTATTTAACCGGGGTAGGAAGTGTTTTTCTCACACCGGTCACTTGATCAACTGGCATAAAGATCAAAGGTCATATATTATAGTATTTACGAAGATGCTATTGATCACATTTTCTACATCATCTCTGTAACAAGTGGTGCTAAAAACTCGGTATAAAAATAATATTTTACAATAGTGATAGGGATTATATATAGATGACCCGTATATTACTCCATCCCTTATTATAAGATCATTTTAACTAAATTGTGTGATTTAAGAAAACAGTTAAAATTAGTTAAGAGCAATTAATATATAGCAAATGTAATTATTTTTTTTTAAATATACCCTTATATATAAATAGATAAATGTGAAAGAGTAATAGTGAAATAAATGAAAAAATAGAATATATTAAATGCATTAAACTAGGGGCAAAATAGATAGTAATGCATTAAATGTTCAAACAAACTAAAAAAAAAAATCTTATAAAAAAGAACAAACCAATTCAAAAATATGAATGTTATAATAGGGAACGGAAGGAGTAAATGTTATCAGGATGTAAGTCCCATTCATGTGGGCTAATTAATTTTGCCATATGAAAACGTCAGAAAAATACAAAAGTTGAGAAAATCACGTGGAACCGTGTCATTCATTTCTTTGACACCAACTTGATTATGCATTTCGTCCGTACTGAGGAATTGTGAGCCAACTTATTGAGTTTAATATATAGATAGATATATATATATATATATATATTCTAATAATACTTAAATTTCAGGGATACAGAATGTTACATGGTCGTTATCCAATTCAATCATAACCTTTTCAATTACTACCTTTTATGTTTTAAAGCATCATTCAAATAAACTTACTATACAAAATTTCTCATGATTATTCAATTCATATAGCCACACACTTTACAACCTCATATTCAAAATTTGAGATGTTACGGGAATAAAGGTAATCTTTATGTGCTTCACATAATACATATATATAGCTTCTACACTTCATCAACTGCTCTATCATTATATTATCAGATTTTGTGGGGCTTGAGGTGATGGCCAAGCCAAACCATTGGGGCTTGTTTTTATATGCTTTTGATAAGTATTTATAAATATTTTTATATAAATTAAAATAAAACTTTCCTCGCATACTTGTCATGTATTTTTAAGTCAAAATTAAAAAAACTACTTTTAAAGGAACTAATCGCAATTTCGAATAAGCTTGATTGCAACGCAAGAGCATGAATACAAAAGTTTAAATGAAAAGCTACTTATATAGCTTGGTTGGGCTTTTGCCTTTGAGCCTGGGCCCTCGTATTGCCAAAAAGGTTTAACCGGAAAGCTAGCTACTTCGCACTCCCAGTTGGGCTTTTGGTCAATATTATATTAGAAATATTAATTTAGGCAATAAGCATATTAGATGCATTAAAGGAATAATTTTATTTAATTATACATATTTTTTATCATATTAATTGATCCATCATTTAATACTACCTCCGGTCCTAATTATAAGAGCCAGTTGACTAATTTGAAGAGATTAAGGAAGTAAGTTGAGTTAGTTATTTGTCCTAAATAGGTGTTGTCTTTCCTAGAACATCCTTACTAATCAAGTGTATTGACTAGAACTCTTATTATTAGAAGGGCTACTTTGGAGAAAAAAATATAAATATGAGAGAAAAATTGGATTGCGGTCTTATATTTAGGACCAAAATAAAAGTCAAACAGGGTCTTATATTAAGGACCGAAGGTAGTATTAATTGATCCATAATTTAATTCTCATTATGAAATGTTTGTTTCCTCATTTATTTATATTATATCATGTGCAAGGATTTGCTTCTTCTTTTTTAATATAAACCGGAAATTAAAAAAAAAAACAAGGAAAAAGAAGGAAACTAATCAGGAGGGGCTGCAAGAAGCTCCCTCAAAGCATCTGGACTGAGGGTCCGCAATCCTTCAGCTACGTTAAACGCCCTTTTTGCCGGTGCTTCTGCCCTCTGAGCCATGTTTTTGTTTACTCCTTCCGCTTCTCTCTCCACCGCTGTATTTGTATTTGTTACGGATTATATTACTTGTACCCAAAGCGCATCATGTTTTTAAAAAGGTCCATTGCAAGAGCCCATTATATTTGTGCTTTAAAAGGTGTAATTTAAGTTAACTCGAGATTAGATTGATCATTTAGATAATATAATTTAATTAAAATATATAGAAAAAATTCATATGTAATTTTAAAAAGAATAACAGTTAAATTAAAAAATATCAATTCACAAGTTTCAAGCCAAATAATAACCTCTAATTATTTTTCTTTGAGCTTTTGGAAAAATAGGCCTTTAATTACCAAAAATTAACTTCAAACTTATATATTCCACTTTTTAGAAAACAAATCTTTTCATAAGATTTATAAATTCCCAAAATGTTGATCCATAATTTTGTTCTGCCTTTGCATAATTTTGCACTCTTTTGCTCCTTTGAAATTCCACTTGAAAATAGGTTCTTTTTTTTTAATCAAACACTCCAAAATAGTTTTTAAAACTAATAACTTTTTGAGGCGTATTTCATTTAAATTAAATTATCCAGGCCTCAACTATATCTTAACAACCTATTTTCTATTATTATTTTTTGGAATTTCCGGGCGTTTTTCTATATTTACGCTTCTCCCCGAAAGTGTATTTGACCAAATGTGAGAGTGATGACAAAGACAGCCGTTATCATGTTAGCAACAAAGAGACTGTCATTATCATGTTAGCAAAGAAGCCTGTCGTCGTCAACCTCGGGGGAAGCTCACGGCCAAAGTCTCCAAATATGTCCTCCCTCTTATTTTCTCCTCTTTGCTTCAAGCAACAAAACCAGTGCCGCCGCCGAATTCAGGCAAACTCAATTCAAAGTCATGGCTACTTCACTCACGTAAGTATTCAATGTTTCTTTCAACTCTTTATATTATTCATCTTGTTTTTCATCTGTGCACATATACATGTTACTGTCTCAAATGCATGCAAAGGAAATTCATCGTCAAATTAGCATGTGTCCATTTTCTGAGTCGTCCTTTGTCCTCTATTCACCATAGTCCATGGTCATGGGGTAACAAGGTTTCTCAAGCTCTGTCTTCATCGCCACCGCGTGCCGTTGGCTGTTGCTCACATGCACTGTCTTCATCGCCACCACTTGTCGGTGGCTGTTGCCCACGTACCCTGTCTTCATCGCCACGACGCGCCGGTGGCTGTCCACCTCATACTCTGTCTTCATCGCCACAGCGTGCCGATGGCTGTTGCCCACATACCATTTCTTAATCACCACCACGCGCCGTTGGCTGTCGCCGGCATACCCTGTGTTCATCGCAACTGCGTGCCGGTGGCTGTCGCCCACATACTTTGTCTTCATCTCCACCGCCTGCCGGGCTTGTTTGAGGATCAAATAATTTGTGTCTTCATATAGTACTGGTCGTGGCCGTGGGGAGAGGCTGGGTGCCGATGGTGTTGAAGGTCTGGGTTTGGCGGTGATGGGCGGACCGGTCGGATGATTTGGTAGTGCGCATGAAGCTGGAGGACTTTGCCGGTGATGTACCTCGCTTTGGTACCTATTGAGGTACCCGATTATACTAGCCCAGCCTCTAAATACAAGAGATTCAATTTGATTATAAATATAAGAGTTATATTCTACTTTATATTTTATATTTATTTTCTTTTTTTTTTCAAAATAATCCCTATGATGATTACACGTATTGACAAATTTCTATGTTAATGTACAAGATTAACAAGGATGTTTTAAAAAAAACGAAATACATTTATTGTAAACAATTAATTTAACTAATTTTTTTAATATTTACAAATTAGTTATATAGCTACTATGGCAGAGATAGTACCATAATTTTGGGCAACTTTTAATTGTCATGCTATCTCATTTGGTCTTTGTTTGATGATCAGAAAAGTTAAAACGAGTAGTAAAATAAAGACAAACTAAAGACTACGTGATGATCCCCACAGCTAGAAGATGCTCAGAAGTAACATCGAAGAGAATTTGTAGTCCAAAAATATTAATTAATAAAATATTGTAATTAATTAATATATTGATTTAGTTCATAAGTTAGATACATTAAAGGCATTATTTTAACTGATTAGACATAGTGCGTAATATATTTCATCCATAATTTGATTCTCTGTATGAAATGTTTGTTTATGCATTTTTATATTATATCATTTGCAATATATATTGATTAATATATGAGTGTATATTAAAATCGTCCATCAGACATTAAAATTATATTTATCCTTACATAAACAAAACCATATATCAATTCATCATAGTTAATAGAATCATTATAAAGATTCTGACAAAAAAAAAAAGGAATTAATGTAAGGATGAATGTGCAAATTTACCCCTATCTTGTTTTTTAAATACGGTCACCACAAAAACAAAAGTTCATGAGTAAAATTGTACCGCTAAAAAAATTGGGGTATTGGGTGTATCTGAAAAATAATATAAAAGAGTAAATTTGTACTTTTACCCTTAATATAAAGATAAGCATCTCATAAGATGATAAGAATGTTATTGTTTTTAACAGATTTAACACACGCCGCGTCAGGGCTTGATTCGTAACTGTTGTTGGAGCTTCATGCCTTCATCATTGATGTATTTGACATGTGTACTCAAATAGTTACTGGAATAATTATTATATTTGATGATGCCATTATGACAGTTCTAATTAGTTCGTTTGATGTTGGTGCAGATCAACGGCTTGGCATTCTATATTTGGGCTTCTAATTTCAGAGACGAGAGAGATTGTTCAGACACATTTTGTCAGTTCATCCCCTTTGGAAGAGCATCCTTTAAGCATATGGATTTTTATTACAGGCTTACTTCTCTATTGCTTTGCATATGGATACCATATCAAATGTCATGTTTACACCCCACGCGCTACTTCTTCCTTAGACCGCTCTTTGAAGGTAGCTGTTATCGCAGGAAGTTTGGCTTATACTGCACTAATATCAATGGTGGTTTCTCGCTCTCTCCAACCACTTGTCTACATCGCCTGGTTAATGGTGCTATTGATATACTTTAAGTGGGAGAAAATAGCAGAAATAGTCAGTGGAAATATAGGTTTATATTTCTATGAACAATGGAGGAGAGCCGTAAGAGGCAATATCCCAGCAATCAGGAGGCCACCAGTTTAGATTTTCAGCAAGTATTATGGTGTGTTATTTATATCATGAAGTTGCAACACTCTTGAGTTGTGTTTTTGCTACACATTATTATACTTGTCATATGATGATATTTTGGAATAATTTGATGTTGCTTTATTATAATTGCCTTTTCCTTCTTCTGGTTGACATTATTTATTAATTACAAATATGTTTCTTTCATGAATAGAGAATAGTCAAGAACATCTCCTCTATGGATTGTGAACATTCCCCCCGTTAAGTAATCTCTTGAAAGTTGCCTGTTGTAACATAAAAAACGAGGCTACTGTAAGTACAGTGTAGATTGCAAAAACCAGTAAACAAACAAAAAACAGTGCACACGAAAACCTTCACCGGACCATCAGCGTTGAGTACCGGTCACGGTAAGGTCAGACTGCTCCGGTGAGTGGATCCTTCTTATTGATATTTTCCCAACAATAAGTAGGAGAAGGAAGGAGGAAATTAAGAAAGATACTTACAATATTTTTAATAAAAACATACTCTTCCAGTCTTAAATATAAGACCTTTTTTATAGTGTAATTTACACTACAAAAGGGATTTTATATTTAAGACTGGAAGAGTATCATATTAACTAATTTAACTAATATTTTTAATATACTCAAATTACTTAATTAAATCTTAATAAGATTAGAGGAGTCCTGTGTATAAGTATTAAAAATGGCACTATGATACTATGCATGTGGGTCTCCACAGCCTGGGAAGGAAAGTGCAGAGAGTGGGGGGAGGCTTTTAGAAAAGAATGGAGAGAGATAGATGGTAGCCTATTTAAATAGGTGGCAGGAGTACCTTAGCACCATTTTAATGAATTTTTTTTTAAAGAAATGATGAAAAACTCGCTCTTGCAAAGAACGAGTTCTTGATTTTTCCAAACTTCATCTATCAAAAAACTAGTTTGGATGTAGTATTTAGGTAAATAATTTTCATTCTATAACATGAGTAATATTGTTTACTGTGTATAATATTTTGGTCAAAAAGCCCACACATCCTTGTAGACGCATTAAATGCACCAAATTATAATCATATGTAGTTTAATTATAGTGATATAATATAAGCATCAACCCACTTGCCTTGGACTCAACGTTTATGTAAAATTTTTTAACATTGGTAATTTCCTTTCCCCCCCCCCCCCCATTTTAGGCATTTGGTTAGAAGCAATCGTTTCGTCACAAATTTTTTGAACAAGTATGGGTTTTTAAGGCCTATTTTACGCTATTTGTCGCTTGTTTCAATTATTTAATCTATAAAATCTGATTTGAACTGTTGGTATTATTCATTTGAGGACCCACTAGCAATCAGAAATATAAATGACAATCCTGATAAAAAGAAAGAAATAGTAATAATAGTAATTAAATAATTATATATAGACGATGATCCTTCGTTATCGGATGCCCTTGTAGAAACAACTAGTATATTCCAAATCCCTTTCAACTATTTATATTTATTTATATATTATTCATTTAATTTTAAAATCAAATTAATGTGTCTCCACTCTCCAGTTTTAATTTATATCCTGCCATTAGTTAGCACCAGCGCCAGAAAGTACTCCAACTTCCCATTAGGATCTTATTATATCGTATGACATTCATCTGGGTCTTCAACACAAGCTCTGGGTTTCCTTCTTTGGTCGTCGCCTTCAGTTCAAGAATATCTATATGTACATATTATATACATATCCATATATACAGAGAAAAAGAGAGGAAACTTTGGGCTTTAAGCTTAGTTTGCACTCCCTCCCGTCCTATATATAAGTTTTAAATTTGAAAAGATGTGTGGTTCATTTTATAAGTTTTAATTTGGATTTGTTTTAACATTTAATGTATTTTCTCCAATTTTTCTCTTAATTATTTATTTTCTCTCATTTGTCATACTTTCTCTTATTGTGTTTTCCTACATATTCTCTTTTATCTTTTTTTTCTTTTTTATTATAAGGGCACATTTAAAAACAAAAATATATTTTTTGACTTATCTATTACTTTTAACTAATTTTAACTAATTCTTCGTTAATTGTAAATTAATTATTTAAAGCTTCTAATGAGAATATAATAGAGTATCAAAAAATTCGTTTCCTTCTATGCTTGTGGGCCAGAGGGCCAGGTGGTGGTGGAGGTTTAGGTGTGGCGGGCTTGAGGCGGGGCAGTGGGGGATGACATGGTGGTGGACCCAGTCGGAGGACTTTTGGTGGTCAAAAGCGGAAACCCAATTGCCATACCTAAACACGGTTTATACACGAACAAGAAACATCTCTCGTGGAAAATTTTGGCATGTAGAAACAATCGCTCCCCTCCCTCATCTTGACAAACCTCCAAGCCACTATCCATTGATTAAGTCTTCATCCCCCTTTCTCCACTCCTCAAATTGCTTATAATTACTATTTCTGGTCCTTAATGTAAAAGTTATTTAACTAATTTGAGTAGATTAAAGAAATTAGTTAAGTTAGTTATTCGTAATAAATATATGTTAGTTTTTTTAAAATATCCTTACTAATCATATGTATTGGCTAAAATTACTATTTGATGAAATCTTTATATATATTATAATAAATAAATAACAAAATAATACATTTATGTTAAAGACCTAATAAAATAACTTATAAATAAAATAAAAAGAATTTTTTCTCTCTGTCTTATAAATAAGACCAGTAGAGCGAGAAGGACCTTGGGTAGTTACTTTTAATTTGGTGGGCCCCAGTTGTCATGGTGTCTCCCCCGATCATTTTACCACAAATGATTCCCTTCCCTCCCCCTCTTCTTCCACGGATTCCATAAATCTCATGGTACCAATTTGATCAGGCCCAAAAAAAAAAAAAAAACCAATTTGAACCCTTCCATTTCCATAAATCCTGAGCGTAGAAGGCTCAAATCTTCATGTATGTGCATCTGGATTTGCTCTTCCATCATTTTCATTTGGCCGCAATAAACAAACTAATCCCACACACGCTCCTCCTCTACTCTCTCAACCGTCAAACTCAACTCCGTCTTCTTCTTTGTTCAACAGTCATTTGAGATGATATTGCGTGACAATGTGGGTGTTGTTTTAATATACTTGTCATGAATTGGGAATAATGAAGACACACTCCCATTGGTGTAAAAGCGCACCTTCAGTAGGACATGCTCTGTTTTTAAGACATTGTCGTGCTGGTGAAAGTTTTTGCCAGTCACTTATTATCCCTTATTATTATTATTATTATCATTATTATTATTATTTTGTAATTTTCTCTGTCCGCAACAAAGGAAAGATTATATGCAAATTTATAAACAAAATATGTTTAGCATAAATATTAGAAAACTGTATATGGTGGTGCTCCTTGTCCTGTATTTGGGGGCGTGGATGTGTATGTTTTGGCATTCTGATTAAGGCCAGAAAAGCCCTTTTGACCAGTAATTCAATCAATAAAATATAAATAAATAATGACCCATTTTTATAGCTCATGGCCAACAGATCCTAATGAACCTTTTTATTTTGTGGCAACTCATTCAAAGGCATATAAACGAGGGTGGATTTATAACAAAGATGTTGCAAAGGAGATGTGGAAGCGAACAGTTTCGGAAAGCAGCTCTGAATTGAAAGAACACTAGAAAATCAACTTAAAGGTATTGCAACTAGTGATCGTACGTATTTCCCTATCAGATGGAGCTGATTTGGAAGGCGAGTGAACGACTGAGATTGTTCGGAGCAGATTTGGAAAGCAAAGAAGGAAGCTTCGATGACACTGTCCAAGGCTGTGATGGTAATATGGCATACGGCTTCCATGCAATTCCATGTCCCTTGGCATCACAATATTGGTAATTAATACTACCTCTAATCCTAATTATAAGAGCTAGTTGACTAATTTGAGGAGATTAAGGAAGAAAGTTAAGTTAGTTATTTGTCATAAATAGATATTGTCTTTCCTAAAATATCCTTGCTAATCAAGTGTATTAGTTAGAATTAATTACCATTGTTAGAAGGACTATCTTGGAAAAAAATACATAAATATGAGAGACAAAATGAATTGACGTCTTATATTTAGGACATAAATAAAAGTCAAACAAGGTCTTATATTAAAGACCGGAGGTAGTACCATCTTTTAATTTGCGGCATTAAGTCAATTAGATTCCCCTTTTTTAGGGGGGAAAAACTATACATATATTTATTCTATTTTCAACATTCATGCATACCTACTTTCTTCAATATTATTCAATTATACAAATGTATATTTTATTTCTCTTAAAAAAATTTCGATAAATTTTGAAGAGAGAAATTATGTGTATTACTCTCTTTTTATCTAGAGAAAATTTTATGTTGATTTTTTATTTGATTTTATGTTGATTCTTAAAATAAAAAGAAAGTCTGTATGTTTTTAGTAGAATATAAATTTGTTGTATTAATTTTAAGAATAAATTTTTTTTATAATTTTAAATAAAGTTAAAAAGGTTTGAATAATGTTTAATTCCTATATTATAATTATATTAGAGGTAGTTATACTTTTTCTCAATTTTTAATTTGATAGTCATCTATTTTTTTTTCTCTTCATTAAATCATTTAATTTTGCTCTTTTAACGACATTATCTCTTATAACTTAGCCTTATTAGTATTGTTACTTTTTGTACAAGGGTTAATGATATTAATAGAACAACATTAAATATTTAATTAAGAGAAAATCATATAGGAACAAAATTTTAAAAAATTAAAAAAAAAAGTATAGCTACATCCAATCGGAAAACCATATTAGAGAATAAATGGACAGTATCGGAATAAATGGGCATCACAGAAAACAAGAGGGGAACCCTTCCAGTGTCCGGTTAAAGTGTGAATGGGCTAGTGATGGGCTTTAGCTAATATGAAACTCGGCCCGTTCCAAACCCACGTATGATTTAGCCCCTCATTTTAGCAACACCATATTCTTTTTTTGGGCCTGAAAGACCATATTCACATGTCCAAACTTGTCCCCTTAACGGATTAAATGGGGCGCCTCTGAACTTAAGCCCATCTACGATGCATGCGTAAGCGTATCTATGTGTTTATATGCGTACCTCTCACCAACAGGGGTTGGTCCGAGTGGTAAGCGGCTCGGTTCTGCTTAAGTGAGGTCTCGAGTTCGATTCCTCATGGATGCAGAAAACCCCCGCTGGGAGACTCATCCACCATACCCAGGTGCGCGACGCGGATCGGATCCGGACGTAATCAGGGCAAAGCTCTGGTGAACCGAGTGGGGAACCAAAAAAAAAAAAGCGTACCTCTCTGGTCTTTATCATAGATATAAATTAATTATTAATTATTGTTTTTCAATTTTACTTTTATTCAAAAATATTTATATATATATATTATAATATCCATTTATCTCCTGTCCACAAAGTGAAGGCCAAGATATCTTGACCTAACAAACAACCATTCATATTCCAAGCATGAAGACGATGAGGGAATTCAGAAACTCCTTAAGAACATTTTAAAAGATGCTTCAACATAAGTTAAAATAAAATTTTTTTTACATATCTAACTTAGATATTATAAAATCATTTCTAAAAAGTTAATACAAACATCCCGATATCAAAAGATAAAGATAAAAGTAAAAACACGTCATGATAAGACGAGAGAGATTCATCTCACATCATGATGCCATGAAATAGGCCCAAAAATGAATTAACAGTAAGATCAAAGGCCTTATAATCTCGTAGCGTTGAAAGTTCTTTATAAATGAGAAGTTACGGATTCAATCCTGCATATAATTTCTAACTACTTCCCTTTAATTTGAAAAAGAAAAAGAAAAAAGAATTAACAATGAAAATATGATTAAAGTCATTTCAAATAACTTTCTACACCGATTGGTTGAGGCAATAATGCAGAAAGTTATTAATTTTAAACAAAATAAATAACTTAATTTAATATCCACACTAATTATTTTACGAAAATGCTATGGAACACGTTTGTTATATCATCTCTGTGACAAGTGGTGCAAAAAACTCGCTATAAAAGTGATATTTTACAATAATGATAGTGATTATATATATATGACCTGTATAAATGTTATCAGGAAGCAGGTCTCATTCACATGGGCTAATGTGTTTTCTACCAAAAGCTAATGCTTTGTTAATTTTGCCATGTGAAAGCGTCAGAGATATTAATTACTCGTCCGGTCCTAAATGTAAGACTTTTATACACAATAGTATAAGAGTCTTATATTTAGAACAGGAGAAGTATTAAATGACCATATGGGCCAATGCATTTCCAACTTATTGACTTTGGGCTTGCGTTCGATTGTATTTCTTCTATTAATTCAACCGAATAAAAAGACCTCTTTAGTTTAATGCAATTGGGCTGAGCCCATTCTTTTCTGCCAAAAACAAAACCGAATAAAAAGAATAAGCATTACGCCCACTAATTTGTCTCTAAGTCTTTTTTTTTTGGAAAAATTAATTTGGAAGTCCTTATAGTTTCTCTTAATTTTGAATCAGGTCCTTGAGTTTTTTTATCTTTTTAATAGGTCCTTTAACTTTTTATCATTAAATTTATTAGTCCTTGTCGTTAAATAAAGCAAACACTGTTACATCCTTCTGCTCTGCTGTTCTCGAACTCACTGTTGCTGCTCAAAACCAAAGGAGCATCAAAAGCCAAGCAAGCAATCCATTCATTCATTGCTCCTCCTAACTCGTATCTCTAGCATCCATATCCTTGCCGCCACTTCCAAATTGGGCCTCTTCAGCTTTGTTCTCTCCTCCACTTTCCTTTGCAGAATCAGAAAGCATGGAGAGTTTGATAAGACCACATCAGACTAATCATGACTTTCACTACTAGACTCATCATCATCATCTTCAACAATATCATCCGTTTGATTCAAACTCTAGTTTCTCAAATGGATTTGGGACATGAGGGCTCTTGGACTGGCTCTGTTCATGCTCATTTTGTTCTCATCGTCGAGCTCCTTGGAGGCCATGAAAGTCCATCTCTCTCGTCTTCCTCTACTGATTCATTGTGTTGTCTCTTTTTCACGTGGGTTTGATAAACAAACTCGTTTCATCGTTAGAGTAGTGAGCCTTCTTGCTTTTCAATGAGACGTGATATCGTAGAAGAACTGGGAAGCAATGATGAGATCGCAGGACGTTGAAGGTGTAACGGCAATTTTTAACGGTGTTTGCTTTATTTAACAGCAAGGACCAATAGATCTAAAAGTAAAAAGTTAAAGGACCTAATAAAAAGAAAAAAAAGCTTAAGGACCTGATTTAAAATTGAGAAAAACTATAAGGACCTCCAAATTAGTTTTCCCTTTTTTTTTTTTAATGACAATTAGATTTCTGACAAAAATTTTTGAAAAATGAACTTAAAATATCAACTTAAACAGTTATAAAAATAAATATCGGTTATAAACTAAAATTTATATGTTAAACTTAAATATTTATCAATAAAATTCCTAAATTTGTAAATATTTGAATTGATAATTAACTTCTGCATAGTGATCATGCCCAAGTTAGCAATTTCAGCCGACTTTCATATAATAGGTCAAAAATATAATTCATTTTTTAAATTTTCTAAGCAGGTAATACAGAAAGTAATGTCATTATCAAACCGGGCTTCTTAAGTCAGTTGGTCTTTCGCTTGGTAACAAAGATGTTTTTCCTTATGTAACTATGGGGGGAAAAAAAAAAGAAAAGCCTAAATGCATATGTATTTTAGATTCAGTCCCATAAAAAGTATCAGTATTGCCCCCCGCCAATTTGTCTCTGTGTCTTCTGTTAAAAATTTAGTGACAATTAGATTCCTGACCAGTTTTTTTGAAGAATGAATTCAAACACTTGCGACCAAAAAAAATCAGTTATAAATTAAGACTTACATTTAAAATCTAAATATTTATTTATAATTAAAACTTCTAAATTTGTAATTACAAATTTAGAAGTTTTAATTTGGTTGATAAACCTCATAGGCGATCCTTAAAATTAACGGCTTTGCAAATCACTAATATAGACAGTTTTCTTATATAATACCTCCAATAAAAAAAATATAAGATTTGATTAATTAATTAAAATGTTGTGCTTTTTGTCGAATATATAATTCTTTTTTAAAATTGGCTAAATCACTAAATGAAAATTTTCTTAGATACTACTAATTAATTCTTGGTATTAAAAAAATTATGAAAGAGAAATTAGAGACGGCATTAAGAATGAACCAACAGGGAGGTATTTAGGTCACTTCATTAAAGACGAATATGAAAATTGATTGTGCATTGATATAAATTGAATTAATTAAAATATTTTTGACTATTTTTATTAAGGAAACAACTAAAGCAAGAGCATCAATATTTTTAATGCTTCCTAGTAAATGATACCTTTGTGTTTTCGTGTTTGATGCTTGCTGCCAGGTTCGAGCTCGTGGTTGAAGGGTGAAAGCAAAATGCTTGAACCACCACACCATGAGTTGGATTGGCGATACCCTTGTGTTTTCGGATTGCCGTATGTAATCATAAATCCTTTGGGTTTCATCCTGGATTCTGTCTTTTCTCATGTCCATGAATAAGATATGCAGTTGGATTTCGGATTCCCAGTGATCTCCTTATCAAATGCTCGTTACAGGGGAAGTGAAACGCTACCATTCTCCTAAAAACTTATTTAGATTAAATCAAATAATTTATTTAAAAGATTAACCATAATAAAAAAAACCTTAAAATTTTAAAACCATTATCATAGTTAAAAGAAATAAACTTATATCACAAGCAATGTCAATCATTAACTTAGACTCTGGACTTCTAAAATCCTGAAATACTATTAAATTATTAGCCCAAACAAAATTCATACTTTCAAACATACGAACTGATAAATCATTTTAAAATAAAATATATTGTCAATTAGTTAAAAATCAACATTTTTAAAAAAGTGTCTCATGCAAAGTCTTAGAAGCCTCTGACCTCCTAACGACCCTTCTATCAAATAACAACAATTAAAAGTATTAGTTTATAATATCAGAGTAGATAAGCTCTACGTGGCAATATATAATAAATCAACACATAAAACAAAAGAAGGGAGGTTATGCAAGCTATAACAGCATACTAGACCTCTAGAGCCTTCCCTAATGGACCACTGCCTGAACTAGTACGTGAAGATAGTAAAAATCACAGGATGAGACAAAAGCCTTAGTAACCAGCTTTCTAACTCATCATACATACTGACATGTGCTCATGAGGTGTCAGGTGTGACAGTTATTAATTCTTAACAAATAAAGATATATCAATAGAAATATACAACACGTATACTAAGATAATCTTAATCATCCAATCCCTCACTATGGGGCTAACACACAAGCCACATAAGTCTATCCCTTACTATGGGGGGATCAATCAAACATATAGGCTTATCTCTCACTCTGGGGGACAAATAAGAAGCCACAAAAGCCTATCCCTTATTATGGGGAGATCAATCAGACATATAGGCCTGTCTCTCACTCTAGGGGATGAATAAGAAGTCACAAAGGCCTATTCTTCATTATAGTGGACGAAGGAAGCTGTCACATCTTACTTTTATACCCAATTTTATATCAAGTGGGAGCAATTGGAGCCATTTTTCAAGTCCTTAAATTAGAAAAATTTTGAACTTTTAAAACTTTCTTCTCAAGTTACTATTCATGAAAATTCTTAATTTTTTTCAAATTTTGAAAAATCATAACTAATTCTAGAAAAATCAAAATGATATGGTTCTAAGTCCTATTTGAAGCTTATAATGAGCTCTTTAAGGAAAAAAAGTATAATCAAAGTACGAATCCAACTTATATGTGCCCAGTTTTTACGTCTAAAATGTACTGTTCATTTGGTTATTTTTTTAATTTTTTAGAATTTATGCCCAATTTTGGAAGGACATAACTCTTTATACAAAACTCTAAATTTTATGAAATACCACTCATTTTAAAATTAAAAATATGATCTATTGGACTGTTAAGTTTCAGATCCAAACTCCATTATTTGCTCAAAATTTCGTATAGTCAAACTTTGCCCTTAAAAAGTAAATTTTTATCCTCTTTCAAGCAAAACTTGTTTAAACAAAGCCATAGCTATTCCAACATGATTCAGTCTCATTTCATAGCATATAATAAGTTATTTAACATAATTTACAATCCAATTTAATTATCCATACACATATCCATAAATATTACAAAACTTGTGCATCAAATTCAACATATTGGAGAAGGACAAATTTTTCCCAATACGGTGGCCCTTTGGGAAACACTATATAAGTATAGTATTGCTATGAAGTTTTTATACAAATGATTTCAATGTTAAAGTTGTTATGTTATACTATTTAGTTACAATTTGATCTTACATAGAGGTTATATTATCCCATAAAGTTAGTTATCAACAGACAATGCCTAGGTTGTTAACAGCTCTTCTTAGGTTGTTAATACTTATTGTTAAGATTATCAATAGATCTCCACATTAAAATTCTACTATAATCTTATTGGGTTTAGTTAAAGTTCTTAATGCCTTCAAAAAGCTTCCCATTTCAGTGTTAAAGTTGTTATATTATACTATTTGGTTAGAATTTACTCTTATGTGGATGTTATATAATCCTATAAAGTAAGTTGTCAGCTGATATTGCTTAGGTTGTCAACAACTTCCCATTAGGTTGTTAATAGTCACAGCTAAGATTGTCAATCGCATTGGCAGATAAAACTGTGAATTGGGAACCTGAGGGGTAGTGATGTTATTTTACAGCTACAATATAATACTCTAAGGTCCATTGGGTCATATTATTAATTTTGACATTTTGTGGGACCTTAGATGAATAAAATCTACTCCTCGGGACCTGTGCGTAATTTTTTCTTTTATTTACTCCTTCCACTTCTCTCTCCACCGCCGTATTTGTATTTGTTACGGATTACATTACTTGTACCCAAAGCGCATCATGATATTTCGCAAGCCCCCATCCAAGTTTCATCATGAAAGCTTGGTTTTGCTGCTTTTATGCGTCTTAGGCCTAAGTGCCCTTTCTTCTTTTCCAAACACATTTTCCCAAGCCACTTGGGATATCCTTCGTTCATCCTCCGTTGAACTCCATAGAAAATCTCTGGTTTTCTTTTCGATATTTCCATAGGCGTTGTCCAACAGATATGTCATCTGCATGGTGTAGGTTGGAAGAACATTGATGACTGAGTTTATTAATGTTCCCTTTCCAGCCATTAACAATTGATTTATCCTCTAGATGCAAAGTCATTTCTTGATCTTATCAAGTATATCCTGATAAGTATCAAAAGTGACTCTTTCATGGAGAGGGATGCGAAGATATTTTCCCAACTTCGAGGTTTGAGTAAACCCCATCTCCTCGCTAAGTTGGTGAACCCTATTATGGTTGACATTCAAGTACACTTTGGTTTTACTTTGACCTATTGGTTTCCATCTTCCTGAGGTCATTTCCCTCTGAATGATAAGAGCAAGCTTCTCCATGCAAATAACAAAGAGGTTGGGGGAAATCAACTCTCTCTGTTGAAAGCGCCCGGATGGTGAGTTGCTCTGTTTTGTTTCCTTCCCAAAGAATCTGTATAGAAGAAGGCACGATATATATACAATTTCAATTTAAATAGATTTTAAGTACAGCACTTCTAATTATATATATTGGAATTGTACATCATGCACTAAAATTATACGTATCTTTACGTAAAAAAAATCAATATCAATTGATGATTAATAGATTTAGTACTACGAAGACAATAATCTCGTAAGATTTAAGAATGTTATAATATTTAAACAGGTTTAATATACGGTGTCAGGGCCTGCATCAAATGGTGTAGAGCTGCCAACGTTGCAGACATGTATCAGTGAGAGAGCCTAGGATTCAAAGAGGAGAGGTAAAATTTTTCAAAATTCCCATTGCAAGGTCCCGAAAAGGTGATCAGTCAATGTCCTGATCGAGAAAATGAATTAAGAATCAGTAGTTTAAATTTAAGTTAACTCCAGATTAGACTGATCATTTAGATAATATAATTTAATTAAAAAAATATAAAAATATTCATATATAACTCTAAAAAGAATAACATTTAAATAAAAAATATTAATTCACAAGTAAATATAATATTTATATATGAATCAGACATAATTCAACATGAAAGAGTTAATAAAGCACAAATATAACGGGCTGCTATGTTTTTATTTTATTTAAAACTCAACATTGTCCTTTTAAGCTCAATAATAGAAGAAAAAACAAATATATGTATATATTTATTTATATAAACTTTTCATTCCATTTTCATGGACTGAACTCCTCCCTTTTAAGTCTGACGAGAAATGCTGGTAAAAAAAAAAGAGAAAAGTCTGACGAGAAATTGGGCTCGGTCTTGGGCCAGATGCATACCTCGGCTTATCATAGGGAATTTACAATTTTACGCTCATGTTCTTGGAATTTAACTGCTCAATAAATTTCAAAACTTATTCCCCATTTATAGGAATTTTCCTTTTTACTTAGCTTCTTGACTTCACAAAATAGTTTCTCAAAAAGTTTGAAGCCAACTAATAACATCTAACTATTTTTCTTTGCGCTTTTGGAAAAATAGGCCTTTAATTACCAAAAATTAACTTTAAACTTACATATTCCGCTTTTTAGAAAATAAATCTTTACATAAAATTTATAAATTCCTAATTTTATGCTGCCTTTGCATAATTTTGAAAATTATGCACTTTTTGATTCCTTCGAAATTCCACTTGAAAATAGTTTTTTTTTTGGTTGCCAACACTAGAAAATAGGTTTTAAAACTAATAAGTATTTTTGATGCATTTTCATATTCATTAAATTATCTAGGCCTCAAATATACCTTAAAACTCTATTTTCTATTTCTTTTTTAGAATTTTTCTTAAATTTCCGGGTATTTTTCTATATTTATACTTCTGTCAGACATTGTTTTATATTTACACTTTTGTCTTTGACCTCTTCTATCAAATGTGAAAGTGATGACCTTTGACCTTTGTCTGTCAAACCTGAACCTGAAAGTGATGGTTTTTACGTGTATGAAAGTAATGTTTTATGAAAACAAAGCGCATCCAGTCACATGACCCCACCTAATGTCATTATCAAACTCGACGCAGACAACTACAAGTCATTATCCACCAAGGGGGAAGCTCACAGCTCTGCTTCGTATTCAGTAGCAAAGTCTCTAAAGCGGCTTGTTTTAACCATACACGAAGCCAAGCCGTCACCCTCACGCAAACATGTCCTAATGATTCTTATTCTCTCCTCCCTTTTTGCCTGAAGGAACAACCAGTGCGGCCACCACCAACGAATTCCGGCAAACTCAACTCTATCATCTCTGTATCAAGTGGCCTGGTGCAAAAAAAACTCGCTATCAAACTGATATTTTACGATAGTGATGGGGATTGTAAATAGTCTCATTCATATATCCTACCAAAAGTCAATGCTTTGTTAATTTTGCCATATGAAAACGTCTCGGAGATATTAATTATTATTCATGAAAAGGAAATTATGGAATATTGTGTGTTACACTTAGTCCTGGGCATCAAACGATGAGTGAGTATCCCGTTCATATATATGCCGTGATTAACGTACACCACCGCTCCATTTTATGCTGCTTTTGCATAGTTTTCAAAACTATGCATTTTTTTGTCCCTTTCAAATTCCACTTGAAAATAGGTTTTTTTTTCCCCAACACTTGAAAATTGGTTTTTAAAACTAATAGTTGTTCTTTGAGACATTTTCATATTTATTAAATTATCTAGGCCTCAAATATACCTTAAAAATCTATCTTCATTTTTTTTTTTTGGATTTTCTAGAATTGTTCTGAATTTCTGGGCATTTTTCTATATTTATGTTTCTGCCCGACATTGTTTTTTATTTGCACTTTTGGCCCTCACAGAATGGCTGAAAGTGACGTAAAGATAGGATGGGTAACTGTAATGCCTTGACGTAAAGACAAAGGTCATTTTCGACCGGGGCAATCATGTCATTATTGACCGGGGGGGATCAGGTCATTTTCGACCGGGGGATCACGTCATTATCGACCGGGGGATCATGTCATTATCGACGCGGGGGAAACTCACAGCTCTGTTTCGTGTTTAGCGATAAAGTCTAAACCTGCTTGTTTACTTTTAACCATACACGAATCCAAAAGTCTCCAAATATGTCCTCATTCTTCTTTCCTCTCTTTGCTTGAAGCAGCAAAATCAGTGGCGTCACCGCCATCGAATTCCGGCAAACTCAACTCAAAGCCATGCCTACTTCACTCACGTAAGCATTCCATGTTTCTTTCAACTCTTTATATTATTCATTTCGTTTTCCATATGTGCATATCTACATGTCGCTGTCTCAAATGCATGCAAAGGAAATTGATCGCCAAATCAGTGTGCGGCAATTTTCTGAGTCGTCCTTTGTCCTCGATTCACCAGCGTCCATGGTCATGGGGTAGCAAGGTTTCTCAAGCTCTGTCTTCATTGCCATCGCGTGCTGGGGTTGTTGTCCACATACCCTGCCTTCATCGCCACCGTGTGCCGGTGGCTGTCGCCGACACACCCTGTCTTCATCTCCACCGCGTGCCGGTGGCTGTCGCCCACATACCCTGTCTTCATCTCCCCCTCGTGCCAGCGGCTGTGGCCCACATACCCTGATTTCATCGCCACCGCGTGCCGGTGGCTGTCGCCAATATACTTTGGCTTCATCTCTGCCGAGTGCGGGGCTTGTTTGAGGATCACATAATTGTTTTCTACATATGGTCGTGGCCATGGGGATGGGCTGGGTGGCGACGGTGGTGAAGGTCTGGATTATAAATAGGAGTAGAAGAGTGAGTTGTTAATTTTAAAGGTTGTACCATGATAAAGTTTTAAAATTATATTTTCCAACGTGATCATTATTTTTATTGTTTTTTTTTTTGACCAGCAATCATTATTTTTATTGTTAACCCGCCATTATACTGCGAATGAATGGCACCAAAAGTCTCGTCTGACCATTCATTATAAAAGACGACCTTCTCCAACCTCTATGCCTCCGCAGAAACAACATTCCGGCCACCAGCGTCATGGCTACTTCACTCGCGTGGGTATCTTTCAAGTTTCGTTAAACTTTATATTATTCATTTAATTTTACTATATTATCCTTAATGAAATACTATAATATCATTGAATAAAAAAGTTTTTTGACCTTACGGAATAATATATTGTTAAAAAATAATAATTCAAACAAATAAATGAATAAAAATATATTATAATTTAAACTCTAGTAACTTTTGGAACGTATGGCTTCCCAAAGCTGCAGAGAGACTCTATTAAGTCTTTCAACTCTCCAAGAAAACGTGTAGTGCTTACTTTTAATTTGGTGGGTCCTAGATGATTCCCTATCGGATTCCGTAAGACGTAAATCCTCTGGTACCAAGTTGACCATGCCAAAATAATTTTAGAAAAAAGAAAGAAAAGAAACCCCGATTGGAACCCCTACATATCCATAAATCCTCAGTGTGTAAGTCCCAAAGCTTCATGTGCGTCTGGATGTGCCATTAGCACCACCGCACCAGAAAGTATTCCAATAACTTAGGGTCTCGTTGTCTTCTATGAAATTTGATTCGGGTGTTCAGCGTTTCATATCAAGTGAGTCCAGTTCATATAAATCCTGTCGTTACCTCTACAGCGGCGCCAGAATATATGTACATATCTTTTTAAATCAATTTAACCTTTAATGAATTTCTCGCAATCACAGTTGGTTCTTAATTTGTTTGGTGATACCATTATATGAAACTTCTAAGTAGTCTGACGGTTGCGCAGCTCAAACCCTTGGCATGCTGCTTTTGCGTTTCTCTTTGCAGTGACAGTGGCGATTGTTCAGATGGACTTCCCCAGTTCATCGCCTTTAGACGAACACCCTGCAAACATATGGATTTGTATTATAGGCTTACTTTTCTATTCCCTTGCCGTTGGATATCATGAGAGCTGTCGGAGTCAGGCCTCAACAAATGTTACTTCCTTGAACTGCTGTGTTAAGATAGCTTTTATCTCAGGAAGTCTGGCTTATACGGCACTGATATCAGTGTTGGTTCGTCCTTCTCTCCAGCCACTTGTCTTCCTTGTCTGGTTAATATTGCTACTCATATATTTTAACCACAAGAAAATCACAGACATAATCTGTGAAAATATGGCCCCATGTTTCTATGACCTGTGGAGGAGAATTCAAAGCAGAACATCAAGTTTGTATGAGCAATGGAGGAGAACCAAAAGCGACGATGTCCCTGTAATCAACCTGCCACCGGCATAATCAGATCTTCATCAAGCCTTACAACTTACTATGCAGTATCATTTGCAAGACAATAAGTTGTATTTTTGGTAGGCATTGAGAATAATGTAACACTCGCCTAATGCGAGGTTAACATGTATAGGTCTTCTCTTGAATCCTCAGCCAGGTTTTGTTGTTCACATTTTAATAGGTTTGTAGTCCCATTGGTTCATCATTAATGAGACTTGCATCATCTTCGTTCTTCTTTGTTTAACAGTCATATGATGATACTGTGGGATGATTTGGGTGTTGTTTTAATATGCTTGTCGTGAATTGAGAATAACGAAGATATCCTCCCATTAGCGTAAAAGATCATCCTCGGTAGGACATGCTCTGTTTTTAAGACATTGTCGTCCTGGTGAAAGTTTTTGCCACAGTCAAATATTATCCCTTTTATTTTTGTTTTAAATTTTCTCTTTCAGCAGCAGGAGAAAGGTTTCATGCAAATTTATAAACAAAAATCCTTGTATATGTTTAGCATAAATATTAGAAATCTGTTTATGGTGGTGCTTCTTGTCCTATTTTTGGGGGTGTGGATGTATATGTTTTAGCATTCTGATTAAGGTCAGAAAAGCCTTTTGGACCAATAAATCAATGAATAAAATATAAATAAATAATGACCCCTATTTATAGCTCATGGGCAACAGATCCTAATGAACCTTTTTAATTTGCGGTGAAATCATTCAAAGGCATATAACAAAGATGTTACAAAGGAGATGTGGAAGCAAACAGTTTCTGAAAGCATCTCCGAATTGAAAGAGAACTATAAAATCAACTTCAAGGTATTGCAACCAGTGATCATATCCCTATCACTTGGAGCAGATTTGGAAAGAAGAAGAAGGAAGCTTCGATGAGGCTGTGATGGTACTATACGGCTTCCGTGCAATTCCATGTCCCTCAGCATCACAATATTGGTAATTAATGCCGTCTTTTAATTTGCGGCACTAAGTCAATTAGATTCCCTTTTTTTTAGGGGGGGGGGGGAACTATACATATATTTCTTCTATTTTCAACATTCATGCATACCCACTTTCTTCAATATTATTCAATTATACAAATGCATATTTTATTTCGGTTAGAAAGTTTACATGAATTTTGAAAAGAGAAATTATGTGGATTACTCACGGGCTAACCCGGTGAGTCACCCGTTAAAGTCTGAATGGGCTAGTTGATGGGCTGTAGCTAACATGAAACTCCGCCCGTTCCAAACCCACATATGTTTGAGCCCCTCATTTTAGCAACACCATATTCTTTTTTGGATGGTTGTTTTTCAGTTTCACCTATATTCAAAAAAAAAAAATTTGAACCCATCAATCTGTAGGCTCAGCGATAGGAACTACACCCTTTCACCTAAAAAGAAAAGGGTTTGATTCCCTGTCACAGTACTTGGAGAGGCATTCTAGAATGGGAGTACTTAGGTTTGGCTTGGGTTGAGTCTGAACCCCTATGTAAAATTTGTATACCAAAAAACAAATTGAGAAAAAACATATTATTATATCCATTCATCCCCTCTCCACAAAGTGAAGGCCAAGGTATCTTGGCCTAACAAATGACGTTCACGTTCCAAGCATGAAGACGGTGGGGAAATTTAGGAACTCCTTAAAAACAAAGTGTTTTAACATAAGTTAAAACAAAACTCTTCTCACATACTTAATTCAAATATCATAAAATCATTTTTAAAAAGCTAATCCGAACATCCCGATATCAAAAGATAAAGATGAAAGTAAAAACGCTCTATGATAAGATGAGAAAGATTTGTCTCACAAGAAGATTTGATGAAATTAGCACACAAATGAATTAACAATGAGGTCAAAGGCCTTATAACTTAGTAGCATTGACGCTTCCTTATAAATGAAAAGTTGCAGATTCAATCTTACTTATAACTTCCGACTATTTCCCCTTAATTTGAAAAAAAAGAAAAAAGAATTAACAATGAGAATATGATCAAAGACATTTCAGATAACTTTCTACGCAGATTGGCTGAGGCAATAATGCAGAAAGTTATGAATTTAAAACAAAATAAATAACTTAATTTAATATCCACACTAATTATTATATGAAAATGCTATGGATCACATTTGTCTGTGACAAGTGGTGCACAAAACTCGCTACAAAAGTGATATTTTACAATAATGATAGGGATTAGATATATTGATGACCCGTTTAAAACGTTATCAGGAAGTCGGTCTCATTCATATGGGCTAATGCATTTCCAACTTATAGACTTTGGGCCTGCGTTCGATTACATTTCTTCGATTAGTTCAACCGAAAAAAAACCAACGAGGATTAGTTCAAGTGATAAGCGACTTGATACCGCTTAAGCGAGGTCTCGAGTTCGAGCCTCAGTGTATGTAAAAATTTCTGTTGGGAGACTCACCCACCACAGTCAAGTGCGTGACACGGGTCAGATCCAGATGTAGTAGGAACAAAGCTCCGGTGAAGTAGGTGGGCAACCAAAAAAAAGTTCAACCGAAAAAAAAGATGTCTTTAGTTTGATGCAATTGGGCCGAGCGCATCTCTTTTTTTACCCCAAAAAAACCGAGTAAAACGAATAAGCATTGCCCCCACTAATTTGTCTCCAAGTCTTCTTTTTAACGACAATTAGATTTCTGACAAAAAAATTTGAAAAATGAACTTAAAATATCAACTTAAACAATTATAAAAATAAATATCAGTTATTATATGTTAAACTTAAATATTTATCCATAAAATTCCTAAATTTGTAAATATTTGAATTGATAACTAACTTCTGCATATGGTCATGCCCAAGTTAGCAATTTCAGCCAACTTTCATATAATAGGTCAAAAATATAATTCATTTTTTAAATTTTCTAAGCGGGTAATACAGAAAGTAAGCCAGTTGGTCTCTCGCTTGGTAACAAAGATGCTTTTCCTTACGTAACTATGGGAAAAAAACGTAAATGGATATGTATTTTAGATTCAGCCCAATAAAAAGTATAAGCATTGCCCCCCACCAATTTGTCTCTCTGTCTTTTGTTAAAAATTTAATGACAATTAGATTCCTGACCAGTTTTTTCAAAGAATGAATTCAAACAATTGCGACCAAAAAAAATATCAGTTATAAATCAAGACTTACATTTAAAACCTAAATATTTATTTATAATTAAAACTTCTAAATTTGTAATTACATTTAAACTGACTTAGTTTCACAAATCTCTCAACTAGTTTCACAACTCCATTATTACTATTAATCACATTGTTTTTAGGTTTCTAAACTGAAATTTTGTCAATATTTGTAACATGACTACCATCTCTTATAATAATATTCACAACTCTGTTAACGTCATTAACCACGTTATATGACAGGTTTTTTTTAAATGAATATTATTAATTGAATTGTGAGACTTATTAAAAGAGTTGCCACTCATGTTACGAATGTTGAAAAAAATTCCATAAGGTTAGTTATTCAATAACTTCACCAGGTTTAAAATTTTTTTATATAATGTGGTTAATAGTGATAATGGAGTTGTGAATATCATTGTAACAATTAGCAACCATATTACAAATATGAAAAAAAAAAATATTAGTTTAAAAATCTAAAAAACACATGGTTAATAATATTAATAGAGTTGTGAGACTTATTAAAAGAATTGTCGACCACGTTACAAAAATTGAAAAAGTCCCCCAAAAATAGTTGCCATTGATGGATCTCCAGTGGCCAGCAAGCCTGTGAGGGTAAATTTAAATTTTTTTTTTTAAAGGTAACGCTGTAAATTTACCAACATTTTAAAATGCTAATTTAGTTTGATTTAGAATTTTGCAAACTCAGGTAATATAATATTATATTATAACATATGTTCATTTCAATAATTACATATCTAAACGTGTTTTTCATGACAATATTCCAAAATATTTGATATTGTCAATATCAGTTTTTAAAGTAATATCTTTCCAACATAAATCAAGTTTTAGTAATCTCAATTCTAAATGGGATCGATTCTGTATAATTAATTCTAACAAAAATAATAAACTCTAATATCAAATTCTCAATGGTTAAAGGTAATAAGAAAAAATTGGTCAAAAGGACCAAATCATTCAAATATTTGGGAAACATGACATAACTTGCAGAATTTAGAAGAGAAGTTGCAGAATCATGGAAGAAAGGAATGCGGCAGTGTCCCTGCAATTAGCCTGCCACCAGTTTAAGTAGATCTTCATCTAGCCTTACAACTTACCATGTCGTATTATTTGCAAGGCAATAATTTGTGTTTTTGGTACACATATTATGTTTGTCATCGTAGACATTTTGAATGATAACATTTTAAATGCTGAAGTATGAGAGGGAAATGGAAAGAGATAATAGTTGTTAATTTGAGTATTAAGTTTCAGGAGTTGTAATGAAGGGAGTGAATCATAATGTTATCATTTTAAATACTGAAGTTATGAAATTCTAATGTCAACTTGGTAATCAAAGAGGTTGTTAGTTTTAATTTTCATATGTAAACGATTGAGTTGATAGAATAAAATTATATTAAATGCAAATGTGATTTTCCTATATTTTGTTGGTAGCTTTATAATATTTTTCAAACATGCTTTTCTACCACTCTTTTGAATTCAAATGGCTAATTTTATAAATTGGTTGCTATCATTTTAATACAGAATCTTAAATTTCTATGAATTGCTTATCAGAAGTTATCATTCGCCTTACTAAACTTATCATTTGCCTTATTGAACTTGTCATGAATTACTTATCAGAACTTGTCATCTGCTAAAAAAAAATCTGAAAATTCTGTCATTTTAACATAAAAACTTAAATTCTTATGAAATACTTATCAGAAGTTGTTATTCGCCAAGAAATTATGAAAATTCTATCATTTTAATACAGAAATTTAAATTTCTATGAATTGCTTATCAAAAATTATATATCATTCGTCTTAATAAACTTGTCATGAACTGCTTATCAGAACTTGTCATCTGCTAAAGAAATCTGAAAATTCTGTCATTTTAACACATAAATTTAAATTCCTATCAATTGCTTATTAGAAGTTGTCATTTACCTTATTAAACTTGTCATTTGCCAAGGAATTGTGCATAGTGTCATTTTAACACGGAATCTTAAATTCCTATGAATTGCTTATCAGAAATTGGCATTCGCCTTACTAAACTTACCATTTGCCTTACTGAACTTGTCATGAATTGCTTATCAGAATTTGTTATCTGCTAAAGAAATATGAAAATTCTGTCATTTTAACACAGAAACTCAAATTTCTATGAATTGCTTATCAGAAGTTATCATTCGTCCTGCTAAATTTGTCATTCGCCTTACTAAACTTGTCATGAACTGGGTATCAGAACTTGTCAACTTGTCATTTTCAACAACTTTCCAAACCTGTTATTTTCAATTATGAACACAAGCTGAAAATCAAAATATAAATGAAGAATAAAAATCCAGATTTGTTGGGTATTGTCTCAGCACTAAGCAATCATCACATATATTGCAAGCAAATATCACAAGCATTGCAAATGACTGCAACTCTCTCTCAAACTCCCCGACTTTGCTCTCTTTCCACAGTAACAGAGAGAATGATAGAAGAGGTTTCATTGCCGACGAAAGAACAGCTAGACAAGATGAGAAGAAAGTGAAAGGGGATGACAATAAAGAGAGGGCTGCAAAGGACATTGTGAGTTCCATATACTTTGGGAAGCAATGAGGGGTGAAGTTAATGATGGAAGATCCAGAGGAAAGAGAGGACGAAGAGAGAGAGAGGAAAAGAATAAGGAAAGGGAAGGAGATCTGGATAGGAAGAAAGATAAAAAGAAGAAGGGTATTTCATATTTGCAATATAGGACAAGGTCTCTTGAAATCATTTTTCATATTAAGGAACCCATTTAGCAATTTTACATATTGGGAGGTCTTTATTTGCCATTTTTCCTTATAAAAAACTATATAATTATCAAATAATTAATAATTAATTTTGATAATTAAAATAAATTAATTACAAATATATTGTGTTCTAAAAATATTATTATCATTCTAATTTTTTATTATAAAACTAAATAGAATTGTAATTATAATATAAATAATATAAATATGTCTTTGATTCAAAAAATTTAAAGGATATTTAACTAAAATTATTATAATAACTTATTATTTATAGAATATTATTAATTTTATAATGATATTAAATAATATTATATTTAATATCTATAGTAGAATATTATTAGAAATTATAGAATAAAGAATAAAAAAAATTCAGGGACTGACTAAAAATAATGTGAAACTACAGGACTTAATAGAAAGGGGGAAAAAAAGATCTAAGAGGCCTAATTTAAAACAGGTAAAAGTATAAAGAACTAATAAAAAGAAAAAAAATATAGAGACCTAATTAAACATTGGTTTAAATTATAAGGATTTTCAGATTAATTATCCTTTAAAATTATTATATATTTAATCTTCATAAATTCTGATTAAATTTGAGTTTCGGATTATTCAAAACCTGCGTCAAAAATAATGCACGTTCATTGTCGAATTAGTGTCAAATGATAAAACTTGTTTGCTGATTTAGGGTTCGTTTGGATCAGCGATTGGAAAAGTAGCTTATTGAAAAAGTAGCTTACGGAAAAGTGAAGTTAGTAAAAGCTAAATTGGATAAGCTGAATTGTGTTTGGATTGGAGTTCAAAAAAGCTAATTTGTAAAAGTGAGATTGGTAAAGAGTTGTTTGGATTATAATTGAGTAAAAGTAAGTTTGGTTGTAAAATAACTAAAATGGGTATGAGTTTTAATAAATAATGAAACATGATTAAAAAAATGATTTCACATAATACAATGAAATTAAAATGATTTAATATGAAGAAGTGAAATTTATTGAGTGGATTACGATTGAATAAAAATAAGTTTGTTTGTAAAATTATCAAAATGGGTATGAGTTTTAATAAATAATGGAACACGATTAAAAAAATAAATTAACATAATACAATGAGTTTAAATTAATTTAATATGAAGAAGTGAAATTTAATGAGTAAAGTAAATTTTAAAATATTAGAGGAATCATAAAAAATTATTGTAAATATAAAATGAAACATGCATAATTAACATTTATAAATAAATCTGACAAATAAAAATTAACAAAATTATGATAAGAGCCAATTAAGTTAAAATTAAGTCAAGTCTTAAATTAGAAATAAAAATACCAACGAGTCTCAAATTACAATTCAAGATTTTGGCAAAAAAAAAAAAAAAAGATTCAAGATAAGAAAATGAAAGATACTAGGACGAAGGAAATGACAAGAATAACAAAAGCCTCATACTTGCAGCCTTTTCCTGACATGGTCCATAAGCTACTTATTCAAAAAAACTCCCCGTCCTCAGCTTAAATTTAATTGTGCGTTTTTACTCTTTTCAGCCCTCAAGCTCGGTGGCTCACAAGTGATGCCAAACAAAGACAAATTTTTGAATCAGGCTTATCTTAAAAATAAGCTGCTTATGGCCCATCAAAAGCTCTCCCAAACAGGCACTTATTTAAGAAACATAACTTCCTTTATTCTTTAAACTTGCAGCAGCATCAAATCCCCAACAACTCATGGCTACTTCACTCGCGTAACTATCCAAAGATATAGAAAAAAGTTTGGCAGCCTTCAATCCCCTTTCACTTTCTATTCTGAATTCTGGCTCTCTGTCTCAGTTGTCATTATTACAACAAAGTCCAAAAATAAAAATAAATGAACAGGCGATGAGCAAGTAAAAAACGTAATAATTTCGGCTTGGAAGATTGGTTTTCATGCAATCTTTCTGGTGCTCCCATCTTTCCGTTTTGTATGCTTCTGTTTTTGCCTTTTGGTTTCATCTCTGAGTCTCCGTTTTCTGGTCATCTTTTTTGTGAGCAGCACTATCTCTCCTTTAAGATAGTAGATGGTCGCAATGTGCCTGATGCTAAGCCTCAATTTTCGATCAAAAAGGAGAAAATGGCTTTCGATCTTTAATACTAAGCTGCTCAACAGGAAGCATACTATAGAAACTCTGGATTTCATTTCCAAAGCCATGACCAGAACAGAAGCAGAGGAGCCTTTTGGGTTTCATAGAAATATGGCAACCTCTCTTTTACAAGGAGCCAACCATTTCTGTTAGACCTAACCCTTATTTGGGCTACTACTATGTTGTCTCTTGTTTGCTTTTTGTTGTTTCGGTTTTGTTTCAGCCTCGTCTGCTTTATGCATGAGTTGGGCTTCTTTAAGTTGTTGCGTGTAATGAAACCCAATGATTGTGTATGGTTTCACCTTTGAATAAAATTTTTTTTTTTCCGGTTGCTTAGAGTATCCTCCCACTGGAATGATAAGAGATAAATCTCTCGAGATACTGTCGGGAGTCGTAATGGGGATCCCTCCCAACAATATTTTTCTCCATACATACTGCTTGAAGGATCAAACTTAGAACATGATGTTTAAAGTACCCAGGTTCTTTCCATTTAAACCAACACTTGTTGGTTTAATTTGAATAAAATTGTTTTTAGTCAAAAAAGTTACATGGGGAAAAACCCAAAATACTTGAATTAATGGGCTACTGGCCCGATACACATTTTAGCACTTATTATGTTTATTGTCATCTTATTCAAATCGGTTCCCTTTATAAATTATTTTGAACAGTATCGGATAAATTATCTTGGATGGCATCGTTTCTATATAAACACTCTGGAAAAAAGTCTATGATTCCATTTATTACTTTGTCCAAAATATAACAAATTTTGTATATGAAGAGCCTATTTTGGGCAACCAGTTGAGTTAATTCTTTCGGCATTATGAATGGGCCTTTTGGCCCACGTTCAGTTTTGGCATCGTCAATGGTTCTTCCTTTAATCACAAATCATGCATATTTTAATGCTTTGAGGGAAATGGAGAGGAAGGGAGGAGAAAATATTTTTAATGAGTTTTATTTAAAAAATTAAAGAAGTGGGATTTTCAAATTTAATAAAGAGACAAAGTAATATAAAATAATAATAAAAGTTAATTAAAAGATTTTAACCCTACTTTTTTAATTTTTTAAATCGAGCTTGTTAAAATTTCCTTTTCACTCCCCTCCTCTTATTTTTCCTCATACCAAACGGATATTTAATGAAGAAAGTGGGTTGATTTCATTTGTTATTCTTTATCATTTCCATATATTTTATATATGCACTCAAATTCTTAAATTATTTAATTGTTTAATTAATACTTGAATTTGATTGAGGATGGAATATTCAAACTTTAGCTTTCTGGTTGTGCAGCTCAACTCTTTGGCATGCCATATTTTCGTTGCTAGTCCCAGAGACAAGGGATATTGTTCAAATGCACTTTCTCAATTCATCACCTTTAGATGAACACGCGGCAACCATATGGATTTCTATTATCTGCTCGCTTTTTAATGCTTTGCCTTTGTATACCATATGAAATGTCAGATTCACACCCCAACTGATACTACTTCCTTGAACCGGTGTGTTAAAGTAGCTTTTACCTCAGGAAGTTTGGCTTATACTTCTCTCATATCAGTGTTGGTTCCTCTCTCTCTTCAACCACTTGGCTTCATTGTTTGGTTAATGTTGGCATTCATATGCTTCAACCACAAGAAAATAGCAGAAATAAGTGAAAATATGGATTCATATTTGTATGAACTGTGGAGGAGAACTAAAAGCAGAGCTTCAAATTTGCATGACCGATGGAAAAGAACCAAAAGTTGCAATGACATATCCCAACAATCAGCAATATAATGCACGAGTGGAGATTCTGATCAAGTGGCCAACTTATAATCACCATGCTCCGTATTTCGTTTTTGGGTGATAATTCGGGGTCGTTTCTTTTTTTGGCTGACAGCGTAATTACTCTGTTGTATTTGTTATGTATCATGATGTTGTAACACAATATGATGCAAATGCTTGTAACGTAATTATGTTTTATATCTAGAAATGTTAACTATGAAGCTTGAAATGTATACATATGACCCTTTACTTTGTTATCATTCAACATCTTTCATTACCAAACATGCGTAATGATGAAACAGTAGCTTGTTCAAAGTAATGATTCGAATTCTGGAGCTCTTTGTGGCCAATAAACTTTAGAGCTCAGTATTGATTGGCAAGTATATATGTTCCTTCTGCTTAATACACAGTATTGATGAAATTGTTTTCTCTTAATCTTATAACTTCGCTTTCAGTTTTCTTATTCTGCTATTTGTATTCTTTCCTCAGTTTTCCCTTTCTTAATTATTCAATCAAAAGCCTATTGTATTTAACTGCTGCTAAAGAAGTTTGAAAGGCGTATTTTTACATTATGTCGACATGAATATGAATGGCCAAGTTAATTATTATGTTGTGTTTAAATTTCATTTTAGATTATCGAGTGATTCAGCCTTTTAAATTCTTTGATACTACTTTAAACCGTAGGTGGCTTTTATCTCAGCAAGTTTGGCTTATACTGCTCTATGATCAACGTTGGTTTCTTCTTTGATCTGCTCAATGTTACTACTGATATACTTTAAGCACAAGACAATAGCAGCAATGGATGAAAATATGACTTCAAATTTGTACGACCCATGCAAAAGAACTAAAAACCATGGCTTCGATTTTGTAAGACGGATGGAAGAGAATCGAAAGCAGCAATGTCCCAATAATTAGCCTACCACCAGTTTAAATGTTCGAGTCCTAGAACTCACCATAACGTATTACTTGTATCAAAATTTTTCATGGGATCATATTGTGGGATAATGTGGCGTTGTTTTAATATAATTGCCATGAATTGAGAATAGTAGATATTAATGGAAAAGATTTCCAGTATGATATGCTCTGTTTTGAAGACATTGTCGTTTTGGTGAAAGTTCTTGCCACAGTCGCATATTGTTCTTGTTTTGATTTTCTATTTTGGCAATAGGGGAAAGGACTTGTGAAAATTTATAAACAAAAATCCATGTACCACGTATATTGTGCCTTTTCTACATAAATACGTCGAAATTGTGTCCTAGTCCTGGTTTTTTTTTTTTTAAGCCGGCTTTCTTTCTCTACCCTTGTCATTCTCTTCCCCTCCTCTACCCAACACTACACCGTCTTGGGTGTTAAAAATGAAAGTTGATCTCTACTCTCTCTCTCTCTCCCCCATCCCCCTCCCCAAACCAACATCCTTAAATCAGATATTTTTCATTAGCATCTAATATCCTAAAATAATTTTTAGTATACCTGGCACCCATAAGTATTTTTCAGTAATACCTAATATCTAACATGCTACATTTTGAACTATTTTTTTAAGTAACACTCAATTTGCTAAACTAATTTTTAGTGGATTCAATATCCTAAAATAATTTTTCAGGAGTACCTAGTATTTAAAAAGTTGCACACTGAACTATTTTTTCAGTAACCCCCAGTATTTTAAATGCATCCAGTACTCTACCATTGTTCTAGTGATAACACTTAATATCCTAAAATTAGTCTAGAATACCAAGTGCTACTGAAAAATACTACAGGTTCAACTTACTAGATACTGAGTGCTACTGAAAAAGTATTTTAAGGCGGTAAATGCACTAAAAATTATTTTAAGATATTAGATGCTACTGAAAAATACTTCAAAGTGATAGATATTGATTTATTATTATTTTTTTTTAAAAAAAAAAGAGGATCAGCTCCCATTTTTACACCCAAAACGGTGTAGTTTGGGGTGGAGGAGGAGAAGAGAATGGTAAGGGTTGAGGAGGAAAGCCTGTTTCGTGTATTTTTTTCTTGTGTGTGTCAATGTATATGTTTTAGCATTCTGATTATTATTGATAAATTCCCTTTATCAATGTCCAGTTTGCTTACAATCCATCTTAAAAATGCCAAGACCACGATCCATTAAAGGTATGTTTAGTAACGACTTCCTGAGTTTTCCTAGATCTGGTATTCAAAGACGAAAGTAGTAACGTGGCCTGTTGATGTGTTGAGAATGACTGGTTCTCCATCAGAAGGGTCTTCAACTATAGGATCTAGTTGGACCATTGCTGCTCAAGAAATATCAACATGGTATGTCTCAGGGACAAAGCTAGAATTATATTCATTGGAACGGTTGGATTCAGTTTTTGAGCTATCAACTGATAATGATCTTAAAGATGCCAAAATCTTTTCTAAGTTTGATTTTAAAGCGGGCTTTTTTTTCCCCCAAAACATAGGTATCCTCCTATTGTAAGCAATCCTATTCGAGGCACTGTCGGGCACTAAATGTGGACATCTCTCTCAGCGGGAACTCGAACCTTGATTCGTCATATTGTGAGGGACTAGCCCCTTCCGTTAGACCCAACCCCTGTTGGTTAAAAGCGGGCTTTTGGCAGTTGGGTATTCACTTAGAAGATTGCCATAAAACTGCTTTTTGTATTCCAAATATCCAATATCAATGGACTGTTATGCCATTTGGGTTCAAGGTTGTCCCACCACTATTCCAAAAAGCCATGACCACAATTTTTAAACCTATCATTGATAACCTCCTCATCTATATAGATGACCTTTTGCTTTTCTTGGATCAAGATTAAAACTTTTATAAAATTATTATTTTAAATAAAAATACATAAATAAAGTTAAATTGTTAAAATTTAATCTAAACAATTCATTGTAGACTATTATCTTAGGAAAAAAATAACATGTAAGTCCTATAACTTTATCTCATTTTTTATTTAGACCCTTTTAGTTTTTCACCTTTTTGTTGAGTCTTATAGTTTTCTCAACTATAAATATTGATGTTTAGGCTCATAGTTTATTAATTTGCACAATAAAGCAGGTTAGTAATTGATAACATAAATCGCACCCAAAATACATCTAAATTAAATTTTATCTCATAGCTCATAACCGTCTTCTTTTCAAAATTTTTTGCTAGAGATGTGCAGAACATGTGTTCCCGAATTGGTTTTAGAAGGAAAGATCATTGGGGTCGTTAACTTGGGGCCCATATTTCTCATGGTAGACGCTCAAGATTGAAGTTTCAAGTACTGATTGATAAAGTTCAGCAGAAATGGAGAGCTAATTCGCTATCTTTAGCAGGGAGGCTCCGTTTAGTCCAATCAGTCACTTCCTAATTGATTTCTTTCCACATGCAACATCAACACATTCCAGTTGGTGTGTGCAATGAGATTGAGAAATTATAGAAAAAATTTTTGTGGGATTTTCAAGGAGATAGGAGAAGAATCCATGCCTTGAGTTGGGATACTATCTATGAGTCGAAGGAAGATGGGGGGTTTGGAATTAGAAGAATGAAGGAAATGAATGAGACTCTTTTGGCTAAGGTGGGTTGGAATTTAATTGTGAAAACCTGAGAGCCTTTGCTCCAGGGTGCTTGCCGCCAAATACAAAAGGTGCTGATTTGACACTTAGTTGCATTGTCAAGAGTTCCGACACTATTATGTGGAAACATCTGGGCTCTTTGTGGCCTATAGAGTGAGATTATGGGTTGACTCTTAGATTGATAATGTAAATCCTCTTCAGTCTCACTATAGTGGGAGGGAGTCTGGTTGTGATAACAATCTTCTTGTTAAAGAGGTGGTAAGGGGAGATGGGATGTGGGATTGGCAGTGGCTTAGTAAAGTTCTTCCTGTGAATATAGTGAACAGATTACGTGCTATGCCTCCTCCTTATCCTGCTGATGGAACGGATAAGTTGATATAAAATGGATATGGTGATGGTAATTTTTCTATTGCAGACACCTATTGGAAACTTGACCCTCAAATTGTTGGGGGTGCTGATCGAATCTAGAATAAAGTTGTTTGGAAACTCCCCTTGACTAGAAGAATCCAAGTTCTTCCTTGGATGGCACCCAATTCATGACAAATTCTTGTCTTCAAAGAGATGGGCCAAGTTGCTAGGGACTGATCCAAAATGCCTTATTTGTGGTGCTACCAGGGAGGACTTTCTTCATGTCGTAAGGGACTGCAGCAGAGCTAGGCAATTTTGGCTTGGTCTAGGTATCTCCCGATCAGATTGTGAATTTTTTGACTTATCTGGGTTCTAAAGATAATTGAAAGACTTTATTTGGAGTGGGCTATTGGTGGTTATGGAAGTGGAGGAACCTTGCTTCGTTTGCGGAGGGTTTTTCCTTCCCTTTGAGACCTACAAATGTTGTGCTGAAGCAAAACCTTGCATTCTGTTGTAATGATAATAATTGCAGACAGAAAGTTTCTAGAAATATCATTTGGTGTTTTCCTCCGCTGAAGCAAAACCTACACATGTTGTGCTGAAGCAAAACCTTGCATTCTGTTGTAATGATAATAATTGCAGACAGAAAGTTTCTAGAAATATCATTTGGTGTTTTCCTCCCTCAGGCTGATTTAAGCTCAACTTTAATGGTGCTGCAAAAGGGAGTCCTAGACCTGCTAGTTACGGGGGAGTTCTGAGAAGTGACGCTGGCGATTGGGTGTGTGGTTTTGCTAAAAACTCGGCAATTGTTCTGCTATTTCTGCGGAGCTTTGGGGGGCGATCTATGGGTTAAAGATTGCGCGAGATTTGGGTAAGGAGATTTTGCTACAGCCATCTCTATGCTTCAAGCTGTTTGGGAGAGCGGGCAGGTTCGAAATAGAATTTTACTATCTGGTCTTCGTTCTTTTAACATGAATGATTGAAGTTATTTTTCTCATAAAAAAGGGTAACACTGTAGCTGATTGCCTCGTCAATTTTGGTTTTAGTTGTGATGAGGGCCATTGTGTCTAGCATATTCAGCCTAAGGCTTATTGAGTCTACTGTATTGAGATAACATTAGGGTGGCTTTACCTCGGCTCTGTATAGTTGATTGATTGATTTTTGGTAGAGCCAATAATATAAGTAGACCCAGCCTGTCAACCCACCCAAAAAAAAAAGAAAGACTCATGTTGGCATTTTGCCAGCTCACACCGCTTTTGACCAGGTAGCCTGCAACTTGGTGGGTTGGCTTGCTTTTTTTTTTTTTTTTTAATATTTTTTCATGAAATTCTTAATATATTATATAATATAGTTAGAGGATTTTAACCTTCAAATTTCACATGGACATTGACTCATTCATATAATTACATATGTAATTAAACACTTTATATATGTGTAGTTATATAAAGAGCATCGTCCATCTTTTATTTTTCATCTATTTATCATTACTATACAGTATACACGCCTTTATAAGGTTAAATAAACATGTGATACTTATATATATACACACATAAAAGATCTACTTAATTAATCTGGATAAGAAAACTAGTTAAATTAATTATTTATAAAAAATGTGTGTTAGTTTTTCTAAAATATTTTCTTAAACTATAAATTAAACCTCACATTATTTTATTATAATTCACTACTTAAATTCAAGACTCCAAGTTTGATTTTGACATTTCAAAAACCCGAATAGCTTTTTCTAAAAGAAAAATTAGGCGGTCAAAGAGTCAATAATTAAAGTTAGACTATATTCACATTTTAAAACTCGAAAATGAAGATGCCTTCCTGCACCTATAAACTGCTCTTTTTTCACTGTTTTTATTATAATATAATATGAGATTAAAAGATTTTCACATGATATACACTTGTCCACATGCGTGCAATATTTTCAAAAAAAAATCAATGGCAAAAATATAAATACGAACAATTAATTTTAAGTGCGTTGGCCAAAAACATTTTTTAAGTCGGTTATAACAACGAATTTTCTTGCGAGATTTCGTTGATACGTCCCAAACGAGATGGTTTTGATTTCCGAAAAGAAAGAGAATTCAGTACTTTTTTGTTGTGAATATCAAAATAGGACAAACAGTCCCATGGATATCTTTACTTCAGAACAAAATAATTAGAATTAGATTTGGTCAACTAGAATGTATATTGGCTGTCAAGGTGAAGGCTACTTCAGCCTGCACTACTTTCGGCCCATACCGCTGAGAACTGTCCTGTATCCGTATCGCCAACCTGTTTTACCAACTGTGTTTTGCCCCATCTTTCACCCCAAAATAAAAAGATTATACATAGGTGCAAGGAGACAGTTATGAGCGTAATATGTTTTTATTTTTATGTCCATAATAAATAAATTTTATTCCATCATTTCATTATTAAAAACCTCTTTTTTATTTTGTATTATGTGACAACTTACGTTTTGCTTGCTCAACAACCATTTCGGTTGTAATCAACAGATTATCAAGAGAGGAGCCTATCAATAAGGAAAGTATAACCACCCAATAAAGACTGGAAAAGATTTACAAGAACCTGATTAAAAAATAAGTTCAAATTATAAAAATCGATAAATTAATGTTCTCGAGTTGGCAGAAAGTTAAATTAATTGACTCAATATTTTATGAGGCAGTTTTTTCCTACTTATTTTAATTACTGTTCTTAACTGTTCAATTTTTTTCTTAAGTTAAAATTTAACATTTTAAATTTATTTATATATTTTTATATAAAATTATAATAATTTTATAAAATATTAAATACGAATCATTAAAATTTTAATTCAATAATAATTAAAAAAAGAAAGAAAGATGGGAACGACGGATATCCTATCATCGTACAGTCAGTGATCAGATCCCAAACCCAAATTAGAATGTCCAGCTTTAAATTTGCATATTGTATAAAAGCCTTAAATTTTGTATTTGATGGAATTTTTTTTAATTAGAAAAAAAAAGCTTAGGTAAACTGGGTCTTAAGGACTCACTACGGTCAAGACATACTTCCAGTTTCAAAGAGAACTTACAGATCACCTACTAACAAGGTATTTATATCAATAATGAGATTCAAACTTACAATTTTATGGGTTATGAGTCGACTCATTATTAGCTGAATTAAATAAATGTGAGGCCGCAAAGTCAATGAATGGGCCTAGTAAAGTCAATGAACCAAGGAACACTATTATATAAACCTCTTTAAATAAATGGGCCGAGCAAAAAACAGACATTAGTTTTGAGAGTCCACTGATTTAGCTGGCTCATGGGCTTTACCCGAACATGAATTCGGCCCATTCCATACCAACATATTTTTTAGCCCCTTATTTTCTTTCTACTAACTCTGATGTTTTTGACCCATTCTCCATGGGGTTCAGTGGCAAGAACCGCACCCTCTCACCAATAAGAGACGGGTTTTGATTTTCCATCACAACACTTGGGGAGGCATTCTGAATCTGGGGGTGCCTAAGTAAATATATGAGGGTTTGTTGTAAGTTCGCATTGCTCTTGAATCAAGCATCATGCCCATAGCTTGGATTTGGTCCAAATCTTTGCCTAAAATTTTTATATAAAAGAAAATTGACATGTCTTAAACATGTTCCGTAAATGGATTAAATGGGGTGTCCATGAACTTAAACCCGTCTGCCATCTATATGTCTATGTTGCGTGTATGAATTTGTAACAACTAGCAAGTCTTCGGTCAAAAAAAAAAAAAAAACCAACTAGTAAGTCATATGGCTTGTGAGGGAAACTATGTGGCTTGCATTGCATATGATTTCTTACAAGGGGGTCTGATTTTACCCTCTATTTATTATTGTGTTGACTTTATTTATATGAGATATAATATATATTAAATAGGGATAAAGTTAAAAAGTTATCGAATTTTAAATAAGAGTTAATAAAGTTTAAAATTTTTCTTGGTCTGTGTGAAATACATTAAAAATGACTTATAAATAAGAGCAGAAGAGTATATGTTTTAACCATTTTGACAACCATATTTGCTCAACCTTACACAGCTAGTTCTTGCTTGAAACTGTTTTAATCCTTTATAAATACATAAGTGGTGCAAGATTATCAATATATTTATGTGATTATGAATCATTCATTTATGGACAAGTCTGAAGTAAAAAATAATTTAGAAAAACTAATACTTAATTTTAATAATTAAAAAGATTTAGAAGTCTTGAACTGATGAAAGATTAAAAACAAAAATTTTAGCATTCTGATAAGTGATAACTAGAGTAGCTAATGAATTAGCTTTTACTATTGGTTCACACATATTAACAAGTATAATGTTGAGGAAGCTATTGATGGCTAAAAAAGGATATGTTTTAACTAGTAACTAGTTGTATGGTTTTATATATGATTCCACAGCAATGTCAGTCCCCCTTTCCCTACCAGAAAAAAGGCTTTTAACGGCGGTTAAAAGTGGCTTTTAACGGCGGTTTTGAAGGCGAAGTTGTTAAAGGCGACGTTGAAAGGTAAGGAAAACACGGCGGTTTTTAACCGCCGTAAAAAGGGGACTTTCCACGGCGGTTTATGAATAAAACGCCGTGGAAAAAGATTTTAAGGGCGGTTATATGTATAACCGCCGTTAAAAATGATTTTCTTTTTAAATTCTGCTTTATTTTCGTGTTTACCACCCTGCAGTTTACAGTTCCAAACAAATGTAGGCAGTACAGATCACGCAGAATAAGATCAATTAGCTAGTTAATATACAGCAATGAAATTTTTTTTTACACAATTCGAAAATAGGGAAACCGGCCAATATAATAGAACTAAGTGGTTACCAAGGAACACGTATTGGCTAGGTCCAACAATTCTGAAATAGAAGTAACTATTTCTCTGTACAATGGAAATCATGAACAATATAAGAGGGAATCGAGAGAAAGCATCTAACAATGAATTTTTTGAGAAATAACCTATCTATTTGAAAGCTAAATTTCAATTTTTTCTACCAATATTGTTGACAAAGTGTCCCTCATCAAGTTGATGTCATCCATGAGATATGGCGCAGTATTTTGAAATATCTGTTAATCAAAAATAACATAGTAAACTTAGTCAAAAATGTGAAATAAATTGAAGAACGTCATGTAAGGTAACTCATCTTTACCTCGTCTAATTTCTCAGTCGTTCCTGTCTCAATTATGTCATTCATGTAGCAGATGACATAATATCCACACTCAACATGTCCTTGTTGACAACGGTACTAAAAAAATAAGATATAAAATTGAATATTAGACATTATTGATTATAAACATTAACTTTAATTCATCCAAAAATGTTTAAAAGTTAGTTCAAAACAACATATACCTGTGGAAGAAATAAATATCAAAAAATTATAAAAAAAATTTAAAAACTTCACAACTAATCAACTCCAAACATTTAAACATATTTCTAATACAGTATATAAAAAGGAATTAAGGTTTTCTCACATCTAATGCCTACCAATTAACACCAATCAACGGTTCAACCACATAAAAAATGCAAAATGAACAATACAAGCCAACCACAATGTAAAACTAACAACCCCATTTCATATATAACAGATTTTCATGCCTAAAACATTCAACAAACCAAGAAAAATTGAAAAGAATGAAAGAAGAGGATACTCACAGAGCAGAGAAGCTTCAACAACGAAGTGAGGCGGCGGCGGACGGCGGCAACACACCGGTTTTCGGTTAGATAGTGGGGGTAGGACCGGTTTTTGGTGGTGGACCACGGCTGAGCAAGAACGGACGGAAATGGGAGGCGGTCGACTGCAAGAACGGACCACGGCGGACTGCAGCGCACGGCGGCAAGGCTCCAAGAGCTCAATGGAGGAGTTTAAACGGTGGGATAGTGGCGGGAATGGCCGGTAATGGCAGTTTTACGGTGGTGGGGTAGAGGGGGACCACGGCGCACTGAAGAAATGAGAAAAAAAGTGAAGAGAGTCGAGCGGCCGCGGGGGTTTGAAGACAGTCATTCCCTCTTCAACTTATTTACAAAAATGCCACCGCGTTTTTTTCCACTTCGTTTTTCTGCTGAACCGCCGTTAGTGTGCGACGTTAAATGTCTTTTTTCTAGTAGTGTTTGTTGCTCTATACCAATTCTATAACAATAATAAAAACAATTAAAAATAGTCTTCAAACACTCTATTGACTACTTGCATTCGCTTGCCATATCATATATCGTCGTCATGACCCTACCATGCATTGCTGCTAAGATCCCAAGTAGTTTGGTGGAAAGGTAGGGAATAAACATCTTTGTAATAATAATCACCCTAGCTATTCATCAATAAGGATGATTGTCCCATCAAATTCATTTCCCTAATTTAAGACCCTTTTTAGGTAAGCATTCTACCAAAATATGAATTTTCACCGCATGCTTACCCTTCTATTGCTTTGCATTTAGATGTCAAATGGTATCAGATTTCCGCCCCAGTTGATACTACTTAATTATTTGAAATTCTCTCTATTAAGGTAGCTTTTATGTAAGGAAATTTGGCTTATGCTACACCAATATCAGTATTAGTTTCACTTTTCCTTCAATCATTTGTCTTCACTATCAGTTTGACATCAATTACACCTCCCACTGGACAGTTCAACTAGGCACTCCTTAGCCCAGCAAAGTTGGGGAATTCTTGATTCTGTCCGTTCTTCTCTCATTGCCAATACTTTGAAAATTAAATGTTTTGATCTTTCACAAGCATTCATCATCAGAAGGCCTTATAATGATCTTCTTTTGGATTTGGAAATGTCTTGCTGATAATACTAATTTGATCATCAAGAACTTGGGGTGGAAGATTGGGATTGGTTCATCTACTCCTCTCAACCCCCATTTATGGTGGCCTATGCAAATAGATTTATCTCCGTCTAGTCACTTAAATACTGTACCTGATCTTTTTCTTCATTCCTCTCATGGTAATCCTTCTCAATGGAATTCATCTTTAATCCACCAAATCGGCAGCCCCCCCAATATTGCTGATAATCAGATAGTTAATACTCCCCTTTCTCTTTTCCATATCCCAGAGCAATTGATTTGGAAAGGCAACTTCAGGGTCCTATATATACAGTCAAGGACGGCTTCAACATCTCACATCATATTTTCCCGAACACACCTGGATCAGACCCTTTCTGGAAGCTCTTATGGGCTATTTCTCTTACAAGTATCTCACGTTTATTTGGAAACTCCTTTTTTCGGCTTTGCCCCCTGTTGATACGCTCAAAGCCCCTCAACTTTATACTTCTGGGCTATGCCCTTTCGGCTGTGACATGGAGGAAACATTGGATCATTTATTCATATCATGTCCTTGTGTCAAGGCAATTTGGTTTGGGTGTTTATCGTTTGATTTTCTAATATGGACTTCTCCACTTTCAAGCTTTAGATGAAGCTTACTCTTTGTAATCTTTACGATGATGGACATAAAAATCTTGTGCATGAAATTATCATTCTTTCACATACGATCCGGAATAAGAATATTGCACTTCACCAAGGAACCTTTTTCAAGCCGGAGTCGGCAATCAATGAAATCAAAAGCACCCTAATCTTTTCAGCCTCAGCTTTCTCATCTTTGCCGTGTCTTCCCAATAAGTCACGGTTTCATCAGACTCATAATAGTTGCATTAACATCTCCGATCATGGTTGTACAATAGTCTCGCAGAAGCACAAAAGGAATAAGGGTCTTCTTTGTCATATTCTCCTTTACCAACATTGTCACTTGGTATGCCATTTTCATTGAAAAAGCAGGTCTAGATCCACCAATTCTTTTGCATTACTGTGCTGTAGGTCCCTACTAAATTTCTAATAGGAGAGATCTGTTGGTTACTGATAGGGAAATTTTGGATCTTATATGTATCAATAAAAGAAGAACTGATCCCACCCAGCCTACTGCTTCCTCAACCAATGTCATTTGGAGAGACCTGAACATATTACTCAAATTATTCTCACATATTTCTGCTTTCATTCCCTCTTCAGATTTATTTGATAATCTCGTAAATCTCTCCCCCTACACTCATGTCTATTGCTCTTTGTAGAGTACTCTTTCATTCATTAATATCGTTTTGCTTTATTGTCCCAAAAAAAAAAAAGAATAATACAAGAACGTATATAATATTTTATACACGGAGACAATGACAGAAAAAGAAATATTATGCACGTAAACAGAAGAAGTAGAGAATAAACTACGCGTTTCAGGGAGGCATCTAGCTAGGTTAGTGACCCGTAGGGCCGCACATTGTGACAAAGCACGATCACTTTTTCCTATCCCAGACTGATTTATTTGACCCATTTGGACACCTTTTCTTCCCATGGCTGATTTTTTTATCAACTTTTCTTCCCACGACTAATTTGTCTGATCCCAAAAGCTATTTGGGATCAAAGAAATCAATCAAGGGAAGAAGAAAATTTGGGATCAGATTAAATCAGTCAGGACAAGAAAAGGTGATCCCAAATAAACGTCAAAGTTAGACTGAGAATAAATTTTATTTAACTATTTTATTCTTTAAAAAAATCTCATTTTTCATTTGGTATTGTTTTGACAACTTACATGTTCTGCTTTTATAGCTCATATTCGTGCCAGTCATAGTTAACGAATTATGGGTATAGGAGGCAATATTTATGATTCAAGAAAGCGGACAAGAATTAACTAATTAATTTTTCTAAAAACAATAAAATCAGTTATATCAACTTGTTGGAACATAGATGAAACATTTGAGTTAAAGAAGAAAGAAAAGGGAGGGAGGTGAAACGTGGCAGCAAGGTAGTAGAGATGGGGAGGGAGGTGAAACGTGGCAGCAAGGTAGTAGAGATGGGGAGGCAGAGAGGAAAGGAAAAGGAGAGTCCCACTCACTTAAAGGCACCTCACTTAACATCACACAGAAAGTGTCTCCCACTTGCATGCACCCTCACATACTCTCTCACTATAAATGCTTGTTTCCTCGTCCTCTTCTCCCTACTCTCTCTGCATGTGGAGGAATAACGCATCAAATTCCGGCAAAACTCAACTCAACTCATGCCTACTTCACTCACGTAAGTATCTTCTAAGTTCCTTTCAACTCTTTTGTTTATATTTATACACATTATTCATTTAATTTTAAAAACAAGTTAGTGTCTCCACTTTTAATTTACATATCCTGCCATTAATCTGGGTCTTCAACACAAGCTCTATCTGGGTTTCCTTCATTTGTCTTCGCCTTCAGTTCATGTCCAAAAGATACATACACACATATATAGAGAGAGAGGGAGATAAAAGCATCTCCTGTGGAAAATTTGGCATTTACCTGTGAGAAACAAACCATAATCCCTTGATTAAGTCTTCACCCACCTTCTCCTGCCTTAATACGTATCTCTAGCTTATCTGGTGTGGCCACAATTTCTTTCTTCTTCTTTTTTTCCCCCCTCGGGTCCTCAAACCGCTTATAAAAATAATTCTCATTCCACCATAAGTTTTTAAACTCGATATAAGCATTATAAACACATTTCATGTAAGTTAAGACAAAACGCCTCTATCATACTTATCTTGTAATGGGCAGTTGAGAGAACCTGGTATGTGGTGTTCTCGCAAAACTTCCCAATTGGCACTGCATGATTTAAAATCATGAAATTTTTGTTTATGCATTTATCTTATATCATTTTCAGGGATATTTAATTTTAAAGAAAAATAGCTGAAAAAACTCCCTTGCAAAATTATATCTATAAAGTACCTAAAATTTGCTTAAGAATCTAGCACAATATGTAAACTTCTTTCAATTGTGTACAACCTATCATTGAGTACTGGCCGGGCCTTACATTCTTTTATACACTAAATTTTGCAATAAATTTTAATTGTGATTAGTCGTGGTACGTATAATTTCAATTTGAATAAATTCTAACTGTGTACAACACTTTTTGAATTAATTATATACACAGATATATGCATGTATGCGCGTATTAAAATTGTACATCAAACATTAAAATTAAATTTACATTTACTTAAAGAAAACATACAAATATAATAATATCCTAAGAATGATATTATATTTTAACAGATTTAAATTAGTCAAAACAAAGAAATCTAAGGAGCACATTATTTATTGCTTACGAATATTAGAATATTATAGATTTTATATTATACATATATGAAATGTATATTGGTATAAATTTATAGAAAATCAAACTATTTATCTGTAGCAATATTGTGGTTGCTTTTTATTCTTTTTACGCTACATAAGGTTCATATCATATAATAAATCATTTAAAATATAACTATTATATATATTCTCACAAAAAAAGAAAAAAAAAAGTAAAAATAGTTAGGCTGGTGATTTGAGATCCAAGGTTCTATATGGAGGACAATTTCCTTTTTATACTGGTCGTATTTACTTTATTTAGATAAAAAAAAGAAAAGATCAACAATAATTGACTCAAGTAAAAGGAGCTCAGTTAATTCTTTTTAGTTCAGATTTAATAGTTTGAATTTTATGAATAAAAAAATCGTTATTGAGAAAGACATTCTAATTAAACATGATTTTTTTGTTGCTAACCTAATTAAAGCTGATATTGAAGGACATTCAGGAAGCACAGATTGATTCTGGTTTACGTTTGCGTTCTTTTCTTTTTTTCCTTTTTAGAGTTTTTTTTTCCCATTATTTAGGTATGGTTTACACATGGTAGCAGGCTTTTGTTTACTATAGAAGACGCTGTACTTAGATTTTCTTTTTAATGCTATTTCTTGTTGGCAAAAAAAAATGATATTATTGAATTGTAACCTAATATTATCATATCCCGAGCAAATGTATAGAGGGCGAAAGATTAGGAAGAAAAATGTTGAGGTTCAGTAATGCAAAGGTCACGCACACATATAGGAGAATACTTAGGTCAAATTTTTATATTTATTATGCCAAGTTTTCTAATCATATAGTCACATATCCTATTTATGAAATATTATCATTTAATTGTTAACCCACATGGAAAAAAAAGACACATGTAATTAAAAAAATTAACAAAATAAATATAAAGAGTTGATGTAAGGACTGTGCATATATACATTGACAGAGAAAGGCAAAAGGAACTTTTCGAACAGCCTATAGTATGATATTTAATCTAACTTTATTTATCTAAGAAAGAGGTTCCTTCTGGCAAACGTAGCAAGCTTTCTCTCCCCTGGCAAACTTTATTTAATCTAACTTTATTTATCAATGTATGGCAACTTATTTAAACCCTTCCCTTTCGATATATCCTCTGTGCATAAAAGTCTCAGATCTTCATGTGCGTCTGGATTTGCTCTTCCCATCATTTTCCTTTTGCCGCTATAAAAATAACTATCATTCAACAAAAAGAAACGAAAAGAGAAACTTCTGAAACGTCTAATCAGGCTATGTGTGCCCAAAAAACTTTAAAATTTGATAAAATTACTTTAATGCCTTTGTCATTAGAAACAAAAACAGAGGAGGATTTTCTATCATTCAGCAAAAACGATTGGAAACTTGTGAATTGCAAATTGAAAAAAGAGAGTTGCTACTTTTCAATTTAAACTTGTTAACAGCGTAATACAACTTGTTAATTTTTAAGGTTTCCCTACTTTCAATCCTTAATATAAGAGCTAGTTAATTAATTTGAATATATTAAAAAAGTTTGTTAAATTAGTTATTTATAATAAATAGGTATTATCTTTCTTATAATATTCTTGCTAATTATATTTATTAGCTAGAAGTATCATTTGATAGAACATTACTTGTGCAACTATTACAATGACTACTTTGAAAAAAATAGATAAATATAAGAAACAAAATGAATTGAGATCTTATATTTAAAACCAAATTAAATGTTAAACTAGCTCTATATTAAGGACGGGAGGTAGTACTATAATAAAGTTTTAAAGTTGTATTGTGAGTCAATATTTCGGCAAAATATACATATATATGTATATATTGTGAGTCAATATTTCGGCAAAATATACATATATATGTATATATTGTGAGTCAATACTAAGGCTCCAACAAGTAAATGTCAATCACAAGATGACAACGCAAGCTTCCACCTTAATCATTATTTCTAGTGTTAACCCACCATTATACTGTGAATGAATGACGCCAAAGCTCTCTAACCATTCATTATAAACGACGACCTTCTCCAATCTCTGTGCCTCCGCAGAAACAACATTCTGGCCACCACCGTCATGTCTACTTCACTCACGCAAGTATCTTCCAAGTTTCTTTAAACTGTTGATACTATTCATTTAATTTCCAAGTCAAATCAGTATGTCTCCTGTTTATATCCTGCCATTAGCACCACCACACCAGCAAGTTATTCTAACTTCCCGCTCAGCACTTCATATCAAGTGAGTCTCCGGTTCATATAAAACCTGCCGTTAACCACATCGCTGCCCCGCAAGAATATAGAGATAGCTTTTTGCTTCAATTTAAGCTTTGATTAATTTCTCCCAACCCCAGCTGGTTCTTTGTTTTATGTATGAAACTTATAAGTAGTTTGATGGTTGCGCAGCTCAAACCCTTGGCATCCTGCTCTTGCGTTTCTCTTTGCAGCGACAGTGGCGATTGTTCAGATGGACTTCCCCAATTCATCACCTTTAGACGAACACCCTGCAAGCATATGGATTTGTATTATCGGCTTACTTTTCTATTCCCTTGCATTTGGATATCATGAGAGATGTCAGAGTCACGCCTCAACTAATATTACTTCCTCCAACCGCTGTCTTAAGATAGCTTTTATCTCAGGAAGTTTGGCATACACTGCTTTGATATCGGTGTTGGTTCGTCCTTCTCTCCAACCACTTGTCTTCCTTGTCTGGTTAATGTTGCTACTCATATATTTTAACCACAAGACAATAGCAGAAATAATATGTGAAGATATGACTTCATATTTCCATGACCTGTGGAGGAGAACTCAAAGCAGAGCTTCAAGTTCGTATGAGCAGTGGAGAAGAACCGAACGCCGCAATGTCCCTGTAATTAGCCTGCCGCCAGTATAATCAGATCTTCATCAAGCCTTACAACTTACTGTGTGGTATTATTTGCATGACAATGAGTTGTGTTTTTGGTACACATTATGTTTGTCATTGTTAGAGATATTAAACTTAGTCTGTTAATATTTTGTATGAGCTAGTTGATGACCAAAGTGCATGTATACATGGTGTTTTAGTAAATGGATTATGTGTGTGGGATAATGTAATCATCACCTAATGAGAGGTCAACATACATAGGTCTTCTCTTAAACCCCCAAATAGGGTTTGTTGTTTAATCTCATTTGTTCATCACTAACATTCTTCTTCTTTGATTAACAGTCATATATTGATATTGTGGGATAATTTGGGTGTTGCTTTGATATACTTGTCATGAATTGAGAATAATGAAGAATTAGTGTAAAAAATCATCTTCGGCAGGACATGCTCTGTTTTCAAGTCATTGTTGTTCTGGTAAAAGTTTTTGCCACAGTCGCATATTATCCCTTTTATTTTTTTTCCCACCATATACAAATTTCTTGGTGACAGAGGTGATGATGAGAAATGGCGATTGCAGAAATTGGATCCGAGTCAATTGGATTTGGTGCCGCGTTACCAACCTAAACATTTTTCTTCCTAATCTTTCTCTCTTTATACATTTATTCGGGATATTATAATATTAGGTTAAATTAAATTCGAACATTATCGTTTTTTTTTTGTTGCCAAAAATAACATCTAAGTAAAGCATCTATACATATAGAAGTAAACAAAAGCACCAACGGTAGTTAGTCCGAGTGGTAAGCGACTCAGTTCCGCTTAAGTGAGGTCTCAAGTTCGATTCTTTATGGATGCAGAAAACCCCTGCTGAGAGATTCACCTACCATACCTAAGTACGCGATGCAGGTCGGATTCGGACGTAGTAAACAATGTAAACACAGCACTAAAATGAAACACAGCACTAAAATGAAACACAGCTTCCTGAACATATTGTCATGTTTAATTATGTAGAATTGGAATGTCTTTCAGTTGGCCAAAAAAAAAAAATAGACTGTATTTCAATATGATTTTTCTACAATTCATAAAATTCAAACTATTACTCCATCCATACTTTATTAGAAACAACTATCAAAATTACGCGGTTCAAAATATCAAAATAGATTTAGTTAAAAACAATAAATATGTAAAATATATACATATTTTTTTAATTGTACCTTATTTATAAAAAGAGTATATAAAAAATAATGAATAAAAATTTATTACAAATACATAATAAGTAACACATATTTATCAGGGATAAGAATGAAAAGATTAGTTTATGTGGGTTTAATAATAAAGTTTTCCACTATAAGATTAAAATATATAAATTTTTCAAAATGTGTCAAAAGTATTTTTTTTTTATCTTATTTATAAGGCACTTCCAGCACTGAATGAAAAAAAAATATCTTAAACCGTATTAGCTCTCCATTAAAATATAACAACTTTTTAATTTTACTCCTATTTAATATATACAAATTTCAAATAAAAATAACAATATATACTATAATAAATAAAGAACAAAGTAGGACATTCATGCCAAAAAAATTTTCCTATACCTTAGATCAGACTTTAGATATTTACTGTGAATTTGGTGGGCCCCACTTGGCGTGAATTCCCCCCACCCACCAACTTTCGACAAATGATCCTCTGCCCTCCCCTCTTCTTCCATGGATTCCATAAATCCTATTGGATTCCACAAATCCCATGGTACCAGTTTGATCAGGCCAACAAAATAGAAAACCAATTTGAGCCCTTCCATTTCCACAAAGCCTCCGTGTAGAAGTCTCAAATCTTCATGCATGTGCGTCTGGATTTGCTCTTCCCATCATTTTCATTTGGCCGCAACAAACAGAACTGATCCCACACACACTCCTCCTCTACTCTCTCAGCCTCCACCAACAACCGTCACACTCAACTCCGTCGTCCTGATTGAGCATAAGGAAGACACACTGCCATTAATGTAAAAGATCATCTTCGGTAGGACATGCTCTGTTTTTAAGACTTGTCGTCCTGGTGAAAGTTTTTGCCACAGTCATGTGTTATCCCTTTTATTTCTCTTAAAATTTCTCTTTCAGTAACAGGGGAAAGGTTTTATGCAAATCTATAAACAAAAAATCTTCAGCATAAATATGTGAAAATTGTTTATGGTGGTGCTCCTTGTCCTGTTGTTTCTGGGGGTGTGGATGTATATGTTTCAGCATTTTGATTAAGGTCGGAAAAGCCTTTTTGACCAATAAATCGATGAATGAAATATAAATAAATAATGACCCATTTTCATAGCTCATGGGCAGCAGATCTTAATAAACCTTTGTAATTTGTAGTGAACTCAAATCATTCACAGGCATATAAACGTGGGCGGGTTTATAATAAAGATGTTACAAAGGAGATGTGGAAGCAAACAGTTTCTGAAAGCATCTCTGAATTGAAAGAGAGCTATAAAATCAACTTCAAGGTATTGCAACCAGTGATCATATCCCTGTCACTTGAAGCAGATTTGGAAAGAAAAAGAAGGAGGAGGCTTCGATGAGGCTGTCCAAGGGTGATGGTACCATACGGCTTCCATGCAATTCCATGTCCCTCAGCATCACAATATTGGTAGATTTGTTGCATCAAGTCAATTAGAGTTCCTTATTTTCTTTTTAGGGAAAATTAAGTAAAAGTTTTTAACGCCACTTCTCTAATATTTTAAATCGAATTCATTAAAATTTTTTCTTCCATCTCCTTGGTTCCACGTTCTTCATACCAAATGAAACCTAAAAGTCATTTTGAATAACTTTCTACACGCATTGGATGAGGAGCTAATGCGGAAAGTTATTAATTTTAAACAAAATAAATAATTTAAATTAATATCCACAGTAATTATTTTATTTAGCCGATGTAGAAAGTGTTTTCAAACAATCAACTGGCGTAAAGAGTCAAAGGTTGCATATTATAGTTATGAAAATGCTATGGATCACATTTGCGATATGATCTCTATAACAAGTGGTGCAAAAAAACCCTCTATAAAAATGATATTTTACAGTAATGTTAGTGATTATATATAGATTTCGGTAAACCCAAAAAAAAAAAAAAGTGATTATATACAGATGACCCATATAAATGTTATCAGGAAGTAAGTCTCATTCATATGGGCTAATGTGTTCCGTACCAGAAGTTAATGCTTTGTTAATTTTGCCACGTGAAAGCGTCGGAGCTATTAATTATTAAACGACCATATGGGCTAATGCATTTCCAACTTATTGATTTTGGGCCTGTGTTCAATTACATTTCTTCCATTAACTCAACCGAACAAAAAAACATGTAATATCCGAAACTACCTCGAATAGGATTACTTTCAATAAGAAGAGACCTATACTTTAGCAAAAAAAAAAAAGCATTGCCCCCACTAATTTGTATCTGAGCCCTTTTTTTTTTTAAACAAATACAAAAAAGCCTCTAGAACAAATAAAAATAATCTTTTTTGTAGTAGTAATACTTGTCACACATTTTTTAAATCAAAATTAAAAAACTATTTTTAAATGAACTAATCGCACATTAAGCTCAATTGCGATGCAAGAGGATTAACACAAAAGTTTAAATGAAAAGTTACTTATCTAGCTTAGTTGGGCTTTTGCCTTTGGGCCTGGGCCCTCGAATGGGGAAAAAAGATGGTTTAACCAAAACACTAGGTTTCTCGCACTCCCAGTTGGTCTTTTGTTAAACATGATACTATTTCTGATCCTTAATTTAAAACTTTATTTAATTTTTTATTTTGATCTTAAATATAATATTTCAATTCATTTTGTCTCTTATGTTTATACATTTTTTTAAGGTAGTCCTTCTAATAATAGTAATTTTAACCAATACACTTGAGTATTTCTAATACTATCTCTAGGTCTAAATATAAGAATTAGCTGACTAATTTGAGTAGATTAAGAAAAAAAGTTAAGTTAGTTATTTGTAATAAATAGGTGTTGTCTTTTCTGAAATATCTTTACTAATCAAGTACATTGGTTAGAACTATCATTATTAAAATGACTATTTTAAAAAAAATTAATAAATATGAGAGACAAAGTGGATTTGAGTCTTATATTTAGGATTAAAATTCAAGTTAAACAATATCTTATATTAAGAACCAAAAGTAATATTAATTTAGACAATAAGCTACTTATGCGTTTTCAGGGCTTGCATCAAATGTTGTAGAGCTGCGAACATTGCAGACATGCATGAAAGAGTCCAGATGGATTCAACGCGGAGGGGTAAAATTTTTCAAAAGTCCCATTGCAAGGTCCTGAAATGGTGTAGTTGAAATTGAAGTTAATCCGAGATTAGACTGACCATTGAGATAATATAATTTAATTAAATATATAAAAATATTCATATATAACTCTAAAGAGAATAACATTTAAATAAAAAAATATTAATTCACAAGTAAATATAATATTTTTATATGAATCAGACACAATTCAACATGCAAGAGTTAATAAAGCACAAATATAAGGGGATGCTATTTTTTCATTTTATTTAAAACTCAACATTGTTCTTTTTTTTTGAATAATTTTTTTTTAGTAGATCAACATGGTCCTTTTAAACTCAATAATAGAAGGAAGTGTGTGTGTGTGTGTAATCCAACCCGGCGGTCCAAGAGATCAGAGTGTTTTACTTTTTATTCCATTTTCACGGACTGAATCAGCTGCTCCTCTCTTTTAAGTCTAACGGGAAATTGGGCTCGGTCTTGGCCCAGATGCGCAACCTCGGCTTATCATAAGGAATTTACAATTTTACGCTCATGTTATTGGAATTTAACTACTTAATAAATTTCAAAACTTATTCCCCATTTATAGGAATTTTCCCTTTTACTTAGCTTCTTTACTTCATATAATAGTTTTTCAAAAATTTTCAAGCCAAATAATAAACTCTAACTATTTTTCTTTGAGCTTTGGAAAAATAGGCCTTTAATTACCAAAATTTAACTTTTACATATTCCACTTTTAGAAAATAAATATTTTCATAAAATTTATAAATTCCTAAAATGGTGATCCATAATTTTATGCTGCCTTTGCATAATTTATGCACTCTTTTATTCCTTTGAAATTCCACTTGAAAATAGAGTGTTTTTTTTTTGCCAACACTAGAAAATAGGTTTTTAAAACTAATAATTATTTTTTGAGGAATTTTCATATTTATGAAATTATCTAGGCCTCAAATATACCTTAAAAATCTATTTTCTATTTCTTTTTAGAATTTTTTTAGAATTTTCTTTGAATTTCTGGGCATTTTTCTATGTTTATATTTCTGTCCAACATTGTTTTATACTTCTCCGGTTCTTAATATAAGACATATTTAACTAATTTAATTAGATTAAAAAAGTTAGATAAATTCGTTAATTATAAAAAATATGATATGTTTTTTCTAAAACACCACAATCATCTTCTTTAATATCATTTCTTCCTCTTCTATCTGATTATAGTTGAGGAAGTATCCATAAGAGTAATTTAGAAAAAATTGATAAATATGATAAATTAGTTTTATATTAAATGCTAAAATCAATTCAATAATTAGGTCTTATATTAAGAACCGGAGAAGTGTTTACACTTTTCTTTCTATCAAATGTGAAAGTGATGGTTTTCAAGTGTCATTCAGGAGGCTGGACGACTTTTCACAAAGATAGTACCGCGAAAAATCCTTTGTGGTTACATTTTTTGGGAGATATGGACGTCCTCATTCTTATTACTCTCTCCTCCCTTTGCGTGAAGGAACAACCAGTGCGGCCAGCACCATCGAATGATGAGTGAGTGTCCCGTTCACATATATGACGTGACTAACGTACACCACCGCTCCATACTTTTATGCTGCCTTTGCATAATTTTCAAAACTACGCACTTTTTTGTCCCTTTGAAATTCCACTTGAAAATAGTTTTTTTTTTCCAACACTCAAAAATTGGTTTTTAAAACTAATAATTATTCTTTGAGGCATTTTCATATTTATTAAATTATCTAGGCCTCAAATATACCTTAAAAATCTATCTTCTACTCTCTCTTTTTTTGGATTTTCTAGAATTGTTATGAATTTCTGGGCATTTTTCTATATTTATACTTCTGTCCGACATTGTTTTATATTTACACTTTTGTCTCTGAACCTTTGTCTATCAAATGTGAAAGTGATGATGATAGCATACCCCAGAAGTGCTCAATATAGGAGTTCTGAAGCCCAAGAAATACTCATCCAATTAAAGGCTCAACCAGTTCTCCAAAGTTTTCAAAAATTTATAGCTTCAAAATGCTTACATGGAAGAGGACATTGATCATTGCTTGGATAATGGTATGAATAATTATAAATATAAAGCTTGAAGTGACATGTGATAGGCTACCCCTCAAACTACCATGGCATGATTAGTGAGCCCAATAAGAGTCCAAGATGATGTACAAAGCCCAGATAGAGTTTGGATTGGAGAATTCACTTAAAATACCATGTGACAACCAACAAGTATTGGTCCAAGTAAAAGGGACCTGAGCACCTTAAACATCATGTCTTGAGTTCGATCCTTGAGACGGTGTGTATAGAAAAAATATTGTTGGAAGGGGTACCCGCGACGGTGCCTGACAATATCCCGAGAGATTAGTCTCTTGCCGTTCATGTGAGAGGATACCCTGGGCAACAAAAAAAAAACCATGTGACAAGCATGTGCCTTGGATAAGGATTATAGTGATGTCCAAGAAGGATCAAGAAGGTATTATTATAAATTAATTATGATTTAAATTTGTTTTTTTGGTCAAGAATAGTTCTAGAAGATCATGTTTTGATCTAATTTCCTATTTTCAAATAGCAAACTTGTTCTTAAAGTTTAAGTTATTTTCTTTTTTTTTTAATGTAATAAATGGTGCCTCCTATAGTCAAATAATCATTAATGAGGCATCATCCCCTGTATTTATGTCTTAAGATGCTGATTCTAAAGTGTTCTATGGTTGCCTATATATAGGGCATAAGCTACGTTTTTGTGATTGAGTTTATTTCTCTTTGTGTGAGTTTTGCTTGCATTCTTGTATTCTAATGAGAATACTCGATAATATCAAGGGATTGATCAACCTTGTGGTGTTATCGTGGTCAGGTTATAAAAGACAGATTCTCTTAAGGTCCTACCTAGACCGATTATCCGTTCAGTTTCTTGTGTTTGAGGTTACAAGAGGTAGGTCTTTTTGGAGTCTTATTCCATCTTTTACTTGTTTTAGCCGGTTCGTATGTTTCTCTATATCAGATGACCTTTGGCCTTTGTCTGTCAAATGTGAAGGTGATGGTTTATAAAGTGCGTCCAGTCACATGACCCAAACTAATGTCATTACCAAACTCGACGCAGACAACTAATGCCATTATCAAGCTCGACCCAAAAACTAATGTCATTATCAAACAACGGGGAAGCTCACAGCTCTGCTTCGTATTCTGTAGTAAGGTCTCTAGAGCTGCTTGTTTTAACCGTACACGAAGCCAAACCGTCCGCAAACATGTCCTGATCATTCTTATTCTTATTCTCTCCTCCCTTTGCCTGAAGGAACAACCATTGCCACCGCCACCATCGAATTCCGGCAAACTCAACTCCAAGTCATACGTGTTGATAGGGATTATATGTAGATGACCCGTATAAATAGTCTCATTCACATGGGCTAATGTGTTTCCTACCAAAAGTTAATGCTTTCTTAATTTTGCCATACGAAAACGTCTCGGAGATATTAATTGCTATGCATGAAAAGGAAATTCCGGAATATTGTGTCTCGGGCATCAAATAATGAGTGAGTATCCCGTTCACACACACACACACACACACACACACACACATCCTGTGAAAGTGTGATTAACACCACTGCTTCGCAAGGTGGTTTAAGCTTTTATCAAGTGTTAATTCGTTTATCAAGTTGTGAGCATTTTATTTTGTTATAACTCACACACCTGTCATTTCCCTTACCGAGAGTTTGCACTCACAACTCAATTGAGATATTGTATTCACCCAAACTTAATTCAGAAGATAATGCATATGATGAAACGAACCAGGCTGGAATTCTAAACCTGCTAACCAAATTTCTGTTGTGAGTTTTAGTGTACGAGTATGTCAAAAAAAGTCTCATATTACTCAGGATTGAGGGGAGTGCCACCTTTTATTCTAACATGTGTAGTGGAATAATTTTTAAGGACAGTGTCCTTGAACATAACTAGAACCATATTTTTGTTATTTTTGCAGGTGTTGCCAACAATTTCAACTCGATACAATGGTAATGGGTGAGAATCAATTTACTGATATTGCCATGGGATATGTGAAAATTGAGTTTCCTCTCTTCTATCAATTGGATGAGTGAGAAACAAGGGTTTTAAATATTGAACCCTCGTTTTTTCTTTTCGACATAAGAAGGGAGTCCACTCCCAATTAGTTTCATAAATTTGATAAAAACCACTTAACACGTACAATCCCCGGATAAAGGGACTCTTTTGTAAAAAAATAAAAAAAAGGAGAGAAAATAAATTAAAATCTTATATTTAGGATTAAATTAAATATTCAACTAACTCTTATATTAAGAACAAAACGTAGTACTTCATATACTCCGAATAATATATGTGTGTGTTTCTGTTCTATAACTATAAACTTATATATTCCACTTTTTACAAGATAAATTTTTTTCCATAAACTTTGCAAATTCCCAAAATGGTTATCCATAATTTTACGCTGTCTTTGCATAATTTTCAAAATTATCACTACTACAGAAAAAGCTAAATGTAACGCTTATTTTTTTTTTACTTTTGTAGCATTTTCAAAATGCTACATTTAAACCTGTTACAAAAGATGTTAGGAATAAGCTGTAACGTTTTTGAAGTGCTACAAAATATTTTTAATTTTTTTAACATGGCAACTTCCTATAGCTTTTCTTAGAAAGCGCTACAGGAAGTACATCTCCTATAGTGCTTTCTCAAAAAAGCATTACAGAATATAACTATAATTTTTGTAGTACTTTTTTAAGAAAACCCTACAGAAGTATTTTTTATTTAAAAAAATTAATTGATATTTTGTAGTATTTTTTTTAATAAAATACTATAGAATATATAATTGTTTAAAGAAATATTTTCAATATAATTTCTAAAACCACATTTATAGAAATTTTACATATAAATTTCTCAACTGCGAGTAAAATTTAGAGATCGAATACATACAATAAAATTCTCAAAACAACATAACTAATTAATTAGCAAATTTAGATTACTACTATGTATATTAACAACAGTTATGAACAAGATAAATCTAATTCTAATTCTACAATATAATAAATACATCTAACAATGATGGTTACACTTACTAGCATTATATTTTTATTTAGTTCTCAACTAAATGCAAAACATAAAAGAGCAGTTATAAAACAAGCCACTCATATAAAGTATTGCTGGAACACATATCTACACTACTCTTTAATGACTTCATTTACTCAGTTCTCAGTGTACTTTGCCCAACATGCATTTTCATAATACTGCTTAGTAATTTACATATATAACCAATTAAAATCGCCAAAAAGTAACTATTAGACAATAATTAAAATTAATGAACAATATAAACTTAAACTAAAACTACTTACATTCTCAGGAATAAAAGTTTGATAATGAGTAATAACATCCTTCATGAATCTCATAATATAGTAACCACATCATTATTATTGGATTGGAAAGGGTACTACAGTAATATCATCAAATAATTAGATCAATTTATGAATGTAAGTGTTTATTTTTAAAACTTGAGTAAATTTAAATACCTTAATTTTCTTCCACGCGTAGCTTTTTATAGTAATATCATCAAATTATTATACTTATTAATAACTTTTTATATTTTGTTATTTATTTCAAAATAAAACCAGCAGCATAATGGCTTAAAAATGGAAGTTTCCCAGGTTCAAGCCATCTCTTTTAACTAATAGTATCTAATCAACCAATTAATGCAGCACAACTCAATGATTTTTCACAACTAAAAATAACAACAAAAAATCATGTTTGCCAACATATATCAAATGTAAAATAGAAAGCATTAGAAGCCAACGGATTAAATATTATGACACTACTTCTTTAATTATTGTTCTTGTTGTCTCATATGTTTAGACTATTTTAACTTGCATGCTTACAATATTAAAATACAAAACTATGTAAATAGCTGTTTAAATAATATTCTTTACCTTAACAAAATTTATCAACATAACAACTTAAAAATTTTTTGGTCCTAAAAGTTCTTTTTAACTAATGGTACTTAATTAAACAATTTATAAGGCATATGTCATCAATTTTTCACAGCCCCATAACAATAAAGATCATATTTGCCAGCATATTATTCTACCTAAAATAGAAAATAAAATAACTATCACATACTTTCACATGTAAATGATAATAATTAATCATATCTCACCAATTAATTTTCTAACATATTTCAAGTTTTCATTAGTGAATAATTTTGCAAAATCTAACTAGCTAAAATAAAAATATATTAAACAAGGTAAAACAATTATTACTAACAAACATAAATTTGCAAGCTTTTAAAATAATGTTAGCTTAAAAAATAAAAGTACTTACAATGTATTATAGATTGAGATGAACTAATATTGAGTGCCCTGCAAAATAATAAATAAAGTAAAAATAAATGAATAATTTTACAAAATCTAACCAACTAAAGTAAAAAATATTAAGCAAGTTAAAATATTTATTACTAACAAACTTAAATTTGTAAGCTTTTAAAATAATGTTAGCTTAAAAATAAAAATACTTACAATGTATTATAGATTGAACTGACTATATTGAGTGCCCTGCAAAAAAAAAAAAAGAAAGAGAGTGGGGACAAGAAAGAGAGGTAAGGACAAAAGGTACAAAAATCTATAATTGAGCAGAAGTATATTGAATGCCCTGTAATAAATAAATAAATAAAGTAAAAAGAGAGTGGGGAGGGAGAAGAGGAATGAGGACAAAGAGAATAGAAATGGGGATTGAGAAAGGTGGGTATGGGAAGGGGGCAAGAACGGGAAGTTGGGATAGGGACAAGGAAAGGGGAGTTGGGAAGGGAAGGGGGTGGGAATGAGGAAGGAAAAATAATGTGGGGACAGAAAGGGGGTAGGAATAAGGAAGAGAAAAATGGGGAAGGACCGTGGTATGAAAAGTAAAAGTGCGAAGAAAAAATGAGGGTGGGACACTTGGTGAAAAGGAGGAGGTGAGTGTGGAGACAAGAGGGAGCTATGTGGAAATGGAAAAAAGAAAAAATGGTGAAGCTAAGCAGTGAGAGCAGTGAGGTGCGATTGTGTTGGGGGACAAAAGAGAGGAAAAACAAAAAAAAAGAGAAATTTTTTTTAAAAAATTTATGGCACTTGTTGTAGCTTTTTCCTTAAAAAAAAATGCTACAGCAAGTGGTAAAAAAGATCAAGAAAGTGCTATAGTAAGTGGATTACTATATTTTTTTAAAAAAGACTTTCTGTAGCGCTTTCCTAAGAAAGCGCTACAACAAGTGAGATACAACATATATAAACCTTTTTTTCCTCCAAAAAAAGACCTTTTATAGCGTTTTCATGAGAAAGCACTACAGGAAGCCCCATACTAGCTGTAACATTTTTTTAGAAAAGTGCTACAAAATATTTTTTTTATTTTTAATAAATTAATGAGTATTAGCTGTAGTGTTTTGTATAATAAATGCTACAAAACAGGTACTACAAAGCAAATATTTTGTAGCAGCGTAAGCACTTTTTTGTTCCTTTGAAATTCCACTTGAAAATAGGTTTTTTTTTCCAACACTCGAAAATTGGTTTTTAAAGCTAATAATTATTCTTTGATGCATTTTCATACGTGAAAGTGATAATTAATAAAGATAAGGTGCGTACATCGTGTGAGTTCTAGTCTTTTTCATTAAAATGCTGTGCTTTTTTGGAATATATAATTCTTTTTTAAAATTGGCTAAATCATTAATACTAAATTATCTAGGCCTCAAATACACCTGAAAAATATATACATATTTCTCTGGTCCTTAATATAAGACCTAATTATTGAGTTAATTTTAGTCCTATATATAAGACCTATTTCTTATATTTATTAATTTTTTCTAAATTACTCTTATAGATATTTCCTCAATCATAATCAAGTAGAAGAAAAAGGGAGGATATTAAGAAAGATGATTATGGTGTTTTAGAAAAACATGTCATATTTTCTTATAATTAACTAACTAACTTAACTTATTTAATCTAATTAAATTAGTTAAATAGAGTTTATAATAAAGACAGCAGAGTATATTTTTTGGGATTTTTCCAGAACTGGTATGAATTTCTGGGTATTTTTCTATTTTTATACTTCTGCCCGACTTGTTTTTGTTTACACTTTTGCTTTCACCCAAGGATATCTCTGTCGAATGTGAAACGGGACATGTGATGCTGTCAGCGTCATCGCCTACAATGGTACGGTCAGCACTGCTCTTCTTATTCTCTTTGGTTGAAGCAACAAAACCAATGCGGCCACCACCATTCAAACTCAAAGTCATGCCTACTTCACTCACGTAAGTATTCAATGTTTCTTTCAACTCTTCATATTATTCATTTCGTTTTTCATGCGTGCGTGCATGCCAAGGAAATTCATCGTCAAATTAGTGTGGGTACATTTTCTGAGTCGTCCTTTGTCCTCAATTCACCATCGTCCATGGTCATGGGGTAACAAGGTTTCTCAAGCTCTGTCTTCATCGCCATCGCGTGTCGGCGGCTCTCGCCCTGTCTTCATCTCCGCCGCGTGCCGGCGGCTGTTGCCCACATACCCTCTCTTCATCTCCACCTCGTGCCGGCGGCTGTCGCCCACATACCCTGGCTTCATCGCCTATATATCCATAAATCCTCAGTGTATAAGTCTCAAAGCTTCATGTGTGTCTGGATGTGCCATTAGCACCACCGCACCAGAAAGTATTCCAATGACTTCCCTTTAGGGTCTCGTTGTCTTCTATGAAATTTGATTTGGGTGTTCAGCGCTTCATATCAAGTTAGTCTCCCAGTTCATATAAATCCTGTCGTTACCTCTACCGCCGCGCCGGAATATATGCATATCTTTTTGCTTCGATTTAACCTTTAATTAATTTCTCGCAATCACAGTTGGTTCTTAATTTGTTTGGTGATACCATTATATGAAACTTCTAAACAGTTTGATGGTTCCGCAGCTCAAACCCTTGGCATCCTGCCCTTGCGTTTCTCTTTGAAGCGACAGTGGCGATTGTTCAGATGGAGTTCCCCAGTTCATCACCTTCAGACAAACACCCTGCAAGCATATGGATTTGTATTATAGGCTTACTTTTCTATGCCCTTGCCTTTGGATATCATGAGAGTTGTCGGAGTCAGGCCTCAACTAATGTTACTTCCTTGAACGGCTGTGTTAAGATAGCTTTTATCTCAGGAAGTTTGTCTTATACCGCACTGATATCGATGTTGGTTCGTCCTTCTCTTCAACTACTTGTCTTCCTTGTCTGGTTAATGTTGCTACTCATATATTTTAACCACAAGAAAATCACAGAAATAATCTGTGAAAATATGGCTCAATGTTTCTATGACCTATGGAGGAGAATTCAAAGTAGAGCTTCGAGTTTGTATGAGCAATGGAGGAGAACCGAAAGCGGCAATGACCCTGCAATCATCCTGCCACCAGTATAATCAGATCTTCATCAAGCCTTACAACTTACTATGCAATACTATTTGCAAGACAGTAAGTTGTATTTTTGGTAGGCATGGAGAATAATGTAATCCTCAGCTAATGAGAGGTTAACATGTATAGGTCTTCTCTTAAATCCTCAGCCAGGTGTTGTTGTTCACTTTTTAATATGTTTGTGGTCTCATTTGTTCATCATTAATGAGACTTGCATCATCTTCATTCTTCTTTGTTTAACAGTCATATGATGATACTGTTGGATGTTGTGGGTTGTCGTGAATCGAGAATAACGAAGATATCCTCCCCTTAGTGGTAAAGATCATCTTCGGTAGGACATGCTCTATTTTAAGACATTGTCGTCCTGGTGAAAGTTTTTGCCACAGTCAAATATTATCCCTTTTATTTATTTTTGTTTTAAATTTTCTCTTTCAGTAACAGGGTAAAGGTTTTATGCAAATTTATAAACAAAAATCCTTGTATATGTTTCGCATAAATATTAGAAAACTATTTATGGTCGTGCTCCTTGTCCAGTTTTTGGGGGTGTGGATGTATGTGTTTTAGCTTTCTGATTAAGGTCAGAAAAGCCTTTTTGACCAATAAATCAAATTAATAAGATATAAATAAATAAGGACCCATTTTTATAGCTCATGGGCAACAGATCCTAATGAACCTTTGTAATTTGCGGTGAAATCATTGAAAGGCATAGAAACTTGGGTGGGTTTATAACATATCTGAATTAAAAGAGAACTATAAAATTTTTCTTAGATATACTAATTAATGCTTGAGATTAAAAAAATTATGAAAGAGAAATTAGAGACGACATTAAGAATAATTGAATAAACCAACAGGGAGGTATTTAAGTCACTTCGTCAGAGAGGAATAGGAACATTGGTTGTGCATTGATATCAGTTGAATTAATTAAAATATTTTTGACTAATTTTATAAGGAAACAAAAAAAAAAAGGCAAGGGCACCAATATTTTTTCACCCACAAAATTTAATTTCATCTTGATTTTTGAGGAGTAAAATTTCAGAATTGGGAGCAAATGAAAGTTAAATGACTCCAGTGACGCGTGAAATTTAAGATAAGAAGTATTCTTTCCATAAAACAAGGAAACGATCGAAGACCAATTTATGAGAAGCACGTCAGAAGAACAATAATTAAACAAGGAAAAGAAGCTGTCGACCTCAAAAGGAGAGGAAAAAGAAAAAGAAGTAAACCATAAATATGAAAAAAGAAAGAAGAAGGAGCACGTGTTTGCGGCTAATACTCATCAATATGACGATACTTATGCCTTGGTGATTATTTGGTCAGTGTGATGTCCTGCATTAGCTTACGTGGGCCGGCCGGAAAATTATTATAAAAATTACCTTACAGTTACGTCATTTGAAAAGGACAGATAAGTAACATACGACGACGAGGGAAACATACCCCGGGGCAAGAGATGGGGCGGGGCAAGAACTGAATGAGGTTATAATGGGATGCTGATTTATAATGCTTATTTTTTCATTAGATATTTATTTACAATTAAAGGTTATTTAATTAACATGAAATGATTAATTATGAGATAGGAAATACCCTTTCGGTCCTTAATATAAAACATATTTAATTAATTTGATTAGATTAAAGAAGTTAGGTAAGTTAGTTAATTATAAGAAATATGACATGTTTTTCCTAAAATAATCATAATCATCTTTCTTAATATTCTCCCTTCCTCACTTACTAATTATGGTTGAGGAAGTATCTATAAAAGTAATTTAGAAAAAACTGATAAATATTGAGAAATAGGTATTATATTTAGGACCAAAATTAACTTAAAAATTAGATCATATATTAAAGACCAGAAGAGTATTATTTATATAAAATATCCATGTCTTCTTTTATTTTGCAGAAAAAAAATAAACCGAAAAGAAAATAAAAAAGGAAAGAAGAAAAAAGAAATAATATAAAAAAGAAAGAATGAGTATAATTTGAAAAGGGCGGGGACTGGAGAATGACTGAGTATCAGGACGGGAAGTGAGATGACAGAAATTAAAATCTTAATTCTCGATTTTAAATATAATATTTTGATAATTACTTTTCAAATTGTAACATCTGAACTATTTTATTTTACTCCCTCGGGAAAATTGTAGAGAGCCTAGACTAGTTAACTCAAGGGGACCGATATCTAATACCACTTTCGGTCATAATTATAAGATCTTATTTATAGTCTACAAATAAGATTTTATAATTAGAATTGTAGGTCATATATTAAGGTTAATTTTACATAATTGACACCGTTCAACAAGTTATAAAATTCCTTGACAAATATCGTTGAAGAAGTTATAAAATTCATAAACAAATATCAAAATTTTCATAATTAATTAACTAACTTAATTTTTGAATCTAATTAAATTAGTTAAATAGGTTTTATATTAAGAATCAAATGTTTAGTATTTTACAATAGTGATTGTGGTTATGTATGGACGACCTGTATAAATGTTACCTGGAAATAATTCTCATCCATATGGGTTAATATGTGTATTTCCTACCGAGAAATAACGCTCTGTTAATTTTGCCATATTAAAACGCGGAAGACATTAATTATTAAACAACCTTAAATATGGCTGTCAAAAAATTAACCTTAAATATGAAGATTCTGCGGCTTACACGAGTCAAGCACTGGGGAAAAAGTGGAGAAAAGTTTAGAAAAATCACGTGGAATTGTATCATTCATCATCCCCCCCGGGGCGTTGCAGTATCATTGATGTCTTTGAAACCGGCTTGATGACGCATTTCGTCAGTACTGTGGAATTGTCGGCCAACGTTTTGCCCAACGGGGAGTCTGGGCCTACCTCCTTTATATTTTTCCCTGTTGGTTGAGGCCAATAGAAAATAGTGTTGTCCCAACTAATTTGTCTCTACGTATTTTTTTTAATTTAATTACAATTAGATTCTGACAAAAAATTTTAAAAAAAGAGCTGAAAATATCAATTTAAAGAATTATAGAAATAAATATCATTTATAAAATAAGATTTTCATTTTAAACCTGAACATTTATTTATAATTAAAATTCCTAAATTAGCAAATATTTAAATTGGTTATCAAAATTCTGGCCAAAAAAATGGTTATCAAAAGGTTTTTTTGTCAAAAATATAATTCATTTTTTAAATTTTGTAAATCATTAAATTTAAATTGTCCAATTGGGAGAATACAAGAAGCTGATTGGTGGAGAGATGGGAAGTGATATACTTTTGATTTTAGCAGAGGAAAATGGAGAGGATGCTTTGCCTAAAATACGCAAAAAGGTTTTGACTTAAACGTGGCAGGTGGGTCCCACGCAGCCAATAAAATCCACCTCCACCCCGGCAGCACATTTCGCTGGACTTGCAAAAGCTGGTTCTCTTCAATGGCGGAAAGGGGGTCTTGCGGCGAACAACGAGTAGGTGAAACAGTTAGAAAGGCGTCGATGAGCTAACTGGGGTCTTACCTTCCCATAATATGTCCTGTGAAACCACGCAAGTTTTCGTGTCATTTTCTATGTCTAATAAAAAATAATACTCTTCCGGTCCTTAATATATGACCCAATTATTAAATTGGTTTTGGTCCTAAATATAAGACCTATTTTTCATATTTATTAATTTTATCTAAATTATCTCTATGAATACTCCCTCAAACATAATCAAGTAGAAGAGGAAGATGGAGTATTAAGAAAGATGATTATGGTATTTTAGGAAAAATGTGTCAGATTTCTTATAATTAACTAACTTATCTGATTTTTTTTAATTTAATCAAATTAGTTAAATGAGTCTTATATTAAAGATCGGAGGAATATTATTATCAACGGGGGCTTCGAAAGTCAATTGGACTCGTATATGTCATTGTAAATTAAGCATGAACGAAGGCAGATGCAAACATCTATTTCTTCTTTTCCTCTATCGTCTTCTCTCTTTGAAGGGAGGAACAATCAGTTCAGTGTGTTGGTCACCACCATTGAACTCGAAGTCATGGCTACTTCACTCACGTAAGTATTCGAAGTTTCTCTTTCGTTTCATTCCAATTCTTTATATTGCTCATTTCATTTTCATATCCTAAAATAATTTGCCTTTCGTAGTTGTACGTGAAATGCATGAAAAAGGCAATTCTGGATATTTTGTGTGCGTCTCACTTATTAGAATAGGTCGTTAAATAATGATTGAGTATCTAGTCCATAGATATCCTGCGATTAGCCCCACCTCCCAGTGTAAGGTGGTTTGCGCTTTGTTTCTTCTCTGCTTTCCTCCATTAATGGTGCCCGGGAGTTCATAAAAAAATAACAATCCGGACCGACCGGCAGAAGATTTGGTGGTGGCTGGAGGGTGTAAGTAATGGGCCTTGAAGAAACAACTATTGGGTCGAAAGATGCTAGTATTGGGCTTAGGAAATAGGGGATGGATCTAGGGTGTATGATGACATGGTGGTTGTGGCAGTGGTGGTAAAGGTTTAAGAGGCGAACAGATCGACCGAATGATTTGGGGCTCGTTTAGATTACCGATTGGAATGCCAAAAGCACACGGAAAAGCGTGAAACTGAGGTTTATGGTTTATTGCAGCTCAGAAGATTGTTTGGATTGAGCTTCGTTTCTAACTGACTTATGAAAAAAAGTAACTTTTCTAACTTACTTAGGGTGTGTTTGGATTGGCGGTGGAGAAGTAACTTTTTTTTCAATCTGACTTTTCCAAAAGTCAGATTGAGTAAAAGTCAGATTGGGTAATGTGATTTATGTTTGGATTGGGTTTTAGAAAAAAGTCAGTTTGAGAAGCTGAAACTTGTTTGGATGATAAATGTAAAAGTAAGTTTGAATGTAAAATGACTTAAAAGGACATGAATTCTATTAAATAGCACATATCTAATATTAGATATTTAATTATTAAAAGTGAAGAAGTAAGGAAAATAAAAATTATTAAAAGTAAAAAAATTTAATTTAGTATTATAAAGAAATTATATATATAATGTGACTATTTGTCATAAATAAAGTAATGAAAATAAAATTATTAAAAATAAGGAAATTTAATTTATTGTTATAAAGAAATTATATATATAATGTGACTATTTTAAAAGAAGTATTGAAAATTTTTTTATTAAAAATAAAAAAAATTAAGTTATTACTAGAAGGAAATTGAAAAATAATAAAAAACTTAATTAAATATATGTAATGGATAAATATGTAAATTAGAGGTCATACATACGTAGCATTTTTAAACTAAATACATCAAATAACTAATTGGATGCCATGCTCAATACAATTTGGTCTCTGATTGTGTCACGCACATGATTCATTTGTCTTGATCTAGGTAAATTTGAAGAGGATGTCTCACCAGCTTCATCATGATTGTCTTCGTCAATTGTACCTTCAGATTGAGCTTCTATGAAATCTTTATCAGTTTCAGAATTTCTTCGGAGGAAATTATGTATAGCCATTGTAGCACAAACTACTTGGACTTGAGTTTTATACTTGTAACTTGGCATCTTCTCTAAGATGCGAAACTTATTCTTCCACACCCCGAAAGTCCTTTCTATAGTGCACCTCAAACTTGAATGGTAGTAATTGAAGACTTCGTTATAATTTTCAAATCCCGGTTGTCGCCTGAAGTCTGGAAGGTGATAGCGCTCACATCTGTACGGACCAAGATATCCTGGTGGAGTTGGATAGCCAGCATCGACCAAATAATACTTCCCTAATAAATCATGAAATTATGTTGACATTGTGAAATTAATGAAAATATCAAATGAATTTGACATAATTAAAACTGAAGCTACTGAAAATATACCTGGAGGTGGATGAGGGAAATCCAAGGCTGGAGTTGAGACAGCAGTGTTAAACACACGAGCATCATGTGCAGTACCTTCCCATCCCGCTAACACAAAAGTGAAGCACATGTCCCAATCACATACAGCCATGACATTCTGTGTCGGATATCCCTTTCTCCCGATATATTTGTCTTGCTTCGAAAGACTCACCACACATCGTACATGAGTGCCATCAATTGCTCCAATTGCATCATTGAAATATGGCGAATATCGTTTATCGTTTTTTATTTTTGGGTGAGTTACAGAAAACGTAGGATCGAGTGGTTTGATGTATTCCCTGGAAAGACTAAGGCAAGCCTGTAATACTCTATGAAAATGCCTGCTTACAGTTTCTCCTGAATGTTGAAACCTTTCTTGAATCATCCTATTACATTGTCCATGACCTACCGTGTTCAAAAACATACCAACAATTTCTTCCACTCCCAGATACTTAGAATTTTTTAAACCATGTTCGACCAGTTTAGAGCATAATCGCATGAACATTTCTTTTTCCATTCGAAACATGTCATAACACCGAATTTCATGATCTCGCAAAATTTCTTGCACCCATAAATTACCTGTTTGCTGACTAGTTCTTCGTGGCTCTTTGCACACATAAGGCATCACATATTGACTCACCAATACAGCTACCTCTTCATATTGTGTTATCTCTTCATCTAGAAGGGAAATCAATTGAGACTGTTCATCTTCCTCCGACTCCTCTTCAGACTGTTCATCTTCCTCCATCCACTCAAACGTAAATTGATTGTTCCAATTTGCCATAGATAATGTCACCTGTGAGTGTGGTTAAATTCAACTGTAAGAATTTTTTTAAACGACAAATAAATATTTTTAGGTATGTGCAAATAAATATTTCTTTCTGTTAAACATGCAAAGACATAAAAATTAGTCTAAAAACATTCATAAGCTGCAATTACCATTATAAATAACACATGTAACTTAAAAACATTCATAGTCAGTTAACAAGTTACATAATTTCATAGTTCCACAAACATTAACTTAAAAACATATAATAACAACTCTGGTCCGAGTTAGACAAAATAAAATCATAACATGCGTCCTAAAATATAGTTCAAGCAGGCGGGGGTTTCAGCCATGATGGTGGATTGTATGCCATATCCTGTAGCCATGCAACCAAGTATTCCGGCTGTCCTTTTAGTGAAACAACCATTTCCCGAACACTCTTGTGCAACAGAAGTCTTAAGCACCGGTTCCGGAAATCAGAGTCACTTGTAATTTCCTCAAGGCAGAGCACTTCGGCCGTAACCTCAGAAATTGATACCTCTTTTATTTTCTTAAGAGTTGCAGCTCTATCCTTAGATGCAGTAGCTATTTCACTAACTGAATCCGCTATTTGTCTTGAGGCCGGAAGTTTTTGCTTTGTTTGCCTGCTAGACCCTTCACCTCTCTTCCTCTTCCCATGGCTTCCTGAACCACTAGGTGCAGTATTTGCTGTTAAGTTTACGCCTGCCATCTCATCCGTAACTCCTACACTAGCACCTCCAAGATCTTCTTCGCTATCCCCCGATCCTTCAAGGAGATCTGTATTAACTCTATACACATTCTCTTCATCATCCTCTTGTGTCTGAGGTTGGGTTAAAGACGGTGCCAACATATCCTCTCCAGATGCTATCACACCCTTGAATATCGTGTTTAATTCATAAGCAAACTTTAACCCCTGGTACCTAAACTTTTCATATTGGGGATTCTCCTGCAAGAATACAATCAACAAAAATAAAAAGCCTATAACAAGTAATAACACAGTTTATAACTCAAGATCAACAATTATATACCAGTTTTTTCTTCTCCCACCACTCATTTGTTGCCACCACTGTATTGTTTACAGGGTCCCAACCTACACCAGTCTCTTTGTTTAAATCAACCCATGTCCTCCAATCCTTCCTCAAGCTATCGAGCCTATTTTTCAATTGCTTCTTCTCATAAGATTTTCCTGTTTTTGCATTGAATGCAGAGTGAATGTTGTTCCACCCAGTCTTTGAAAATGATGTTCCTTGACGATTTTTCCGGTAGATTTGCTCCATGCATTCTTTAAGTAACACCTCTGTAGTGCTTGTATCCCATGTTGCCTTACTTTTTTCTTTGTTCATAGTTCTATTAAAAAATGTCAATCAAGAATGCAAAAGGGAGTTACAGTGAACCAGAACACTTTTCTTCCAACAATGCAGAAATATTATGTTTATTTTGTAAATAAATATGACAGGAAATATCTAATATATATATAATATGTATAAATTATAATATCACAATCATATATATTTAGGTTTGTAAAACATACTTATCAACAATAACCATTATTGATGAATATATACGCCACTTTTTACAAACACCGAGCAACTAAAAAACGTATACTTTTCGGAGCTTGTGGCAAATAATTAACAGCAAAGGGGTAGTCAGTTTGCCAGAACCACAAATCATAAAATAGAAACATAGAACTACAAATAAATAGAAACACAGATCTTCAAATTTTCAAACTAAAATGCGCCTACGAGTCTGACATTGTCACAAATAATTAACAGGAAACACAGATAAAACACAGCCAAAAAACCACATTAATCCATACGTTCAAGTCAGTTCTTCCTACTACACTACTACCAAGTTCGACAGCCAGGCCACACTGATCGAAAGAGCATCAGATTAATAGCAACAATATCATATTAAGGACTCCTATAACAATCGAAGAGCCAAGAACACTCCTATAACAGCCATGCATCCGCCGGCAGCCAAGAACAATCGAAGAGCCAAGAACAATCGAAGACAACCAGATCTGGGACCAAAATTGCGTATCTCTTACCAGGCGTACAAAGGAGACTCTGAGCAGTGTGGATCTGGAGCAGATGCGATCCGGCGGCACCTCAAACGGACGGCGACGCTTGCAACCGAACAGGGGAAGAAGATCAACGGCGACGGTATTTGACGGATCTGAATGAACGACCAAGGTCTAGCCACTCCCACACAACAACCGCAACTGACGAGACGGCGGGACACGGCGGGAGACGGCGACGCTGGAACAACTCAACGAACAGAGGAAAGAACTGATGAGACGCTGGAAGAACTGAACGACCGACCACACTTGAACCCGAACTGTTGAGACGGCGGGAGACGGCGGACGCACGGCGGGAGACGGCGGGAGACGGCGGGCGCACGGCGAGTTGGCAGCAGACGTCGGGAGGAGTTTTTTTTAAGCTTCAGAGCGTGTTGTGGCTGAGTGCGTGTGTGCGTCTTTTTTTTTGTCTTTGAGCTGAGTGAGGTCAGAGAAAATACATGCAGAGAGGGTCAGTTAGGTAAAACAATTAAACACACTCCAACGGTTTCCTCACCCCAGCTGCACGTCCGAAAAAAAAGCTCAAAATATGAGCTTCTCTCAGAAGCCCATTTAAACCACAAAAGTCAGATTGGGCAATCGGGCATCCAAACACTCAAAAATGTCAGCCACCCCACAAGTCCGTTTGGGACGCACGTTTGGGCCCCCAAACGTGATCCCAAACGGGCCCTTATCCAACGCAATCTGAATCAACTTTTCTAACTGACTTATGGAAAAATTGTGCAAAGCTTACGATCTAATTAGTTATGTGATTCTATTTACTTTAATTAGAGACCAAATAAATTTTAATGTATATTCATGTTTGTTCATTATGTATATTTAATTAATTATCTACAATATATTTTCAAATTTTTCTCCGTAACAAATATTTTTATTTTATAATTTTACAAATAAACTATTTATATTTTATCATAATAATTTTACGTGTTTCTTTAAATTATTATCACATTAAAAATATAAAATTTCAAACACTACTCCATGTCCTTTTAAGTCATTTTATAACTAAACTAACTTTTCTATTAATCATCCAAACAACTTTTGACTTTTTCAACTGACTTTTTAAAAGCATCTATCCAAATATAAATTACATTACACTAACTGACTTTTACTCTAACTTCAGTTACAAAAGTCAGTTGGGTTAGAAGTCAGTTTTATCCAACGCCAATCCAAACATACCCTTGGTGGTGGGCGCAAAGCCGGAGGAAGTAACGAATGGGCCTTGCATTAATGTCAAAATGAGGAGTAGGGAGAAACAATTGGGCCGAAAGATGTTAGTGTTGGGCTTAGGAACTATGGGCTACCTTGGATGGATCTAGAGTATATAGTGGACCAAGATGGGACTTTTGCTGGTGGATCCCGTTGAAACTTTCTATATAACCCTTTAATTTTTTTTAGCTAAAATATGCAATAACTTTTAATTGTCTGCATAATCAAAACATTTCATGTTGAGAATTAAATTATGAATGATGTATACTGCATAATATGGTCTAATTAATTAAAATTATGCCTTTAATTGGTCTTTTGTCAAGTATTATGATAAAAAAAAATTAATTTAGGCCATAAGCATATTATGACATCCTTTGTCAAGTATTATAATGAAAAATATTAATTTAGGCCATAAGCATATTATGACATACATTAAAGGCATAATTTTAATTAATTAGACCATATTGTGTAGTATACATCATTCATAATTTAATTTTCAATATGAAGTGTTTTTGTTATGCATTTATATTACATGATTTGCAATGCATTTATATATATATATATATATATATATTGAGCATTGTGTATATATGATAAAATTGCACATCAAACATTATAATTATTATATTTATCCTTTACATGAAGAAAACAATATATCAATCCATAGTTCGAAGTTGGATGGTGCATATCATCATCAATCCCTTGGCATACTATCCTTGCTTCTTTGATCCTAGAAACAAGAGAGATCGTTGACTATCCAGAAGAACTAATGGTTCGTGCGAGTTTTTAATAAATGATCTGTTGTATAACGACAACCTAAGAATGAAGTATAGTTTATGGCCAACGCAACACATAATAATAAACATAGAAGATATTAATTATTCAAAAATTAATATTATTTTTAATTCTTAAAGTTTGATTCCATTTTAGTTTTAGTTCTTGAAATTTAAAACTAGTGATTTTGTATCTTGAAATTTGATCCCGTCTTGGTCTGCCTAGAGATGTTTTATTCTTAAAATTTGAAACAGTATTTTTGAAAACCACAACTACTACTAAATTAATGTATTATTAAACAAGCATATGAAAACCTGCAACTGGTATGCAATTTTATTTTTTTATTTTTTTATGTTTGATCAAAAGATTTTACTTCCCACATATATATACAGGTTATCTTTTCTATGTACAAATTAGTCCTTTATATCCAAATAATATTTTATACAAACATATTCTTTTTATGTAACTTATCTTCTTTTATGCATTTCATCAATTTAAGAAATATTTTCCAATTAAATTTCTAACAGATATTTATTTTAGTTTTTCCCACGACATTTAAACCACGCTTTCCTAATAATATAATTCAACCCATTTTTCCTCGAATCTTCACAGAATATAGAATTTGAAATTTCCAATATCTCGTGAGCCCCGACCATGCCGCATCATAACCATATTTATTTAATACTTCTTAAAACTTCAGATACTTTATAAAAACTCTGGCAAAAAAAAAACATTATAAAAAGGATGAAGAACATGTTCTGGAAAGCAATTATAATAAGGATCCAAGTACTATATGTGGATGGATTTATACTTTTCGCATAAAAAACCTCCGTCAGACCCATATAATTTTAAATTTTTCTATTTCCTAGTTCAAAATCATAAATTAAACTTGTATAAACAGAAATCATAAGGCATGAAAAATAATCAATAAACACATATGATATCAAAAATAATATGTTACAATTCACAGAATCACAGTATATAGGGAGATGAGTGTGTCTACATATATATAGAAGGGGAATTAGAGCAATATAAATAAATACATAAATATTGCAGCAAAGTAAATTTAAATAAATATACATATTTTATATATACTTATACAACAATTTAAACCAAGACAAAAGAATTGTAACGAAATAAATTAATTAAATATAAACAAACTCAATAAAAAAAATAAACAGCATAAATTATATATATTTATCATTTATAAAAACAACAAAAATAATGAGTTACTATCCGTAAACCACTAAATGGAGAACGATAAACGTATAAATAAATTAACATAAAAAAATATTTTACAATAAAAAAATGGTAAAATGATATAAAATAGCAACCTAATAACAATATAATATAAAATGAAGAGACAAAAACAAAACAACATAAGAAAATCTGATAATAAAATTATAGGAGGCGAGAGCCTGTACTACTCCCATCGTAAGTTCCAAATAACTGAATGAGGTTATAATGTGATTCTGATTTATACTGCTTATTTTTTTCATTAGATATTTATTTACAATTAAGGTTATTTAATTAACATGAACTGATTAATTATGAGATAAGAAATACACTTTTGATCCTTAATATAAAACCTATTTAATTAATTTGATTAGATTAAGGAACTTAAGTAAGTTAGTTAATTATAAGAAATATGACATACTTTTCTTAAAATACTATAATCATGTTTCTTAATATCCTCCCTTTCTCGCTTACTTGATTATGGTTGAGAGAGTATCTATAGCGGTAATTTAAAAAAATTGATAAATATGATAAATAAGTCATATATTTAGGACCAAAATTAACTTAAAAATTAGATCATATATTAAGAATCAGAGGATTATTATTTATATTAAATATCCATATCTTCTTTTATTTTGCAGAAAAAAACCGAAAAAAAAATAAAAAAGGAAAAAAGAAAAAATATAAAAAAGAAAGAATGAGTATAATTTGAAAAAGGTGGGGACTGGGGAATGACTGAGTATCAGGAAGGGAAGTGAGATGAAAGAAATTAAAATCTTAATTCTCGATTTTAAATATAATATTTTGATAATTACTCTTCAAATTGTAACATCTGAACTATTTTATTTTACTCCCTCGGGAAAATTTTAGAGAGCCTAGACTAGTTAACTCAAGGGGACCGATATCCAATACTACCTTCAGTCCTAATTATAAGATCTCATTTGTAGTTTACAAATAAAGTCTTATATATAATTAGAATTATAGGTCATATATTAAGGTCCATTTTACATAATTGACACCGTTCAACAAGTTATAAAATTCCCCGACAAATATCGTTGAAGAAGTTATAAAATTCATAAACAAATATCATATTTTTTAATTAATTAATTAACTTAATTTTTTAATCTAATTAAAGTAGTTAAATAGGTTTTATATTAAGAATCAAATGTCCAATTTTATAATAGTGATTGTGATTATATATAGATGACCTGTATAAATGTTACCTGGAAGTAATTCTCATTCATATGGGCTAATATGCACTTCCCACCGAGAAATAAGGCTTTGTTAATTTTGTCACATGAAAACGTGGAAAACATTAATTATTAAACGACCTTATATATGAAAATTCTGCAGCTTACACGAGTCAAACACTGGGGAAAAGGTAGAGAAAAGTTTAGAAAAATCACGTGGAATTTTATCATTCATCATGTCCCTTTTTTTAATCCCCGGTACAAGTATCATTCATGCCTTTGAAACCGGCTTGATGATGCATTTCCTCAGAACTGTGGAATTGTCGGCCATCTTTTTTGGCCCAAATTCCCTTTATATTTTCCCCGTTAATTGAGCCCAATAGAAAATAGTGTTGTCCCAACTAATTTGTCTTTACGTCTTTTTTTAAATTTAATTACAATTAGATTCCGACAAAAATTTTTTAAAAATGAGCTGAAAATATCAATTTAAAGAATTATAAGAATAAATATCATTTGTAAACTAAGAGTTTCATTTTCAACCTGAGCATTTACTTGTAATTAAAATTCCTAATTTTGCAAATATTTAAATTGATTATCAAAAGGTTTTTTTTGGATCAAAAATATAAACCATTTTTTAAATTTTATAAATCATCAAATTTAAATTTTCCAAATCATTAAATGAAATTTTTCTTAAATATTACTGGCGATTTAAAAAATTAAGAAGGAGAAAGTAGAAAAGACATTAAGAATAATTCACCAGAGATTTAATTAGATTGAAAAGTATTTCAGACACTGGCGCCTCCCCGTCCCTCCCAATGCATGCCACTTTCCGGAACTTTCTATGCCAAGAAGTTTGTTGGAAATCATGGATGCAGGCGGCATCTCTTTTCCGGAAAAGAATATATCCATTTACTTTTCCCTCCACTTCCTTCTATTAGCTATCTCTGCTATTGTATTATTATCCAATGGTTATGATTTAATATATTATAACAAATTACTTCTTCGGTCTTTAATATAGAACCGAATTATTGAGTTAGTTTTAGTCCTAAATATAAGACCCATTTCTCATATTTATTAATTTTCTCTAAATACTCCTATGGATATTCCCTCAACCATAATCAAGTAAAAGAGGAAGATGAGGTATTAAGAAAAATGATTATGGTATTTTAGAAAAAACATGTCACATTTTTTATAATTAACTAACTTACCTAACTTCCTTAATCTAATTAAATCAGCTAAATGGGTCTTATATTAAAGACCGGAGGAGTATTATAATATTAAATAATTTTAACCTATGTATAAATAAATACTATGATAATATTATAATCAGAAGGCGCAATATTAAAAACAAAACAAATTATAAAACATTTTAATAAAAATTTATAGACGTAATGTATGCATATTAATTTCCGATGGTGTATATATATTTGTTATTTAATTAATATTATAATAATTTTGTTATAATATATTAAATCTTTACTGCAATAGTAAAAATAGTAAATAAAAAAAATGAAGAAAAAATTAAATGGATTCATTCTCCTCCTATCTCTTTCGAACTCTTTTTCATTGTGTCCACTTGTATTGTTTAGATACAAAAAGGATGCAACCTAAGAACGTGAAACCTCTCGATTTAGGGATTCTTGTCATTTCTCTCTACTTATCCATCCAATACTATGTCGTTTCCCATCTCCCCACCAATCAGCTTCTTTATTCCCGCACTTGGTGAAACGACGCGTTTGTAGGGGTCTGCTATTATATAAATTAAAAAAAAAAACTCAATCAAAAAATACCAGGGATCTCTTCCAACTTCCTTCATGCATATCGCCTTAGAAATAGCAATAGTGCAATGAAAAGAATGGCTACTTCACTCACGTAAGTATTCGAAGTTTCTCTCTTTATATTGCTCATTTCATTTTCATATCCTCAAATAATTTGCCTTTCGGAGTTGTACGTGAAATGCATGAAAAAGGCAATTCTGGATATTTTGTGTGCGTCTCACTTATCAGAATAGGTCGTCAAATAATGATTGAGTATCTAGTTCATAGGCATCCTGCGATTGTATTCGGAAAACAAAAATAGATATCCTGCAATTAGCGCCCCCGCCCGGCACAAGGTGGTTTAGGCTTTGTTTCTCCTCTGGTTTCCTCCATTAATGGTGCCTGGAAGGTCATAGGAAAATGACGATCGAGGTCTTTGAAGTTGAACTTCCCTTAATTGTCGCTTTGGGGTTACTCCAAAAATTAACCGAATTAATGCAATATAGTGCACAATCCGGGTCGTATTCACTTTGAGGATCCCAAAACGAAATTAAATCCTAGTAAATAAATGCAAGTAACCTAAATTATAAAAAGGATTTTTGATTTGAGTTTAAAAAATTGCTAACTAAATGCCTTGAATTAAATTGAAGTTAAAATACTTTTTTTTTTATTTTCTTTTATATAAAAGATGATTGAAATAACTGAAGATGAAAGAAATGAAAATGAGACACATAAATAACACTGATGATAATCAATCCTCTAATTCAACAATGTAGGCAATCATCACTCTAAAAGATGTGGGAGTTAAAAACAATGAATTAAGAATTATAATTAAGCTTTTAATCCAACAACCGAGCCACCTCGAGTTGCCACAAAATATTTTCCTAAAATTCAAATTACTAACTGCAACCAGAATAGTAAAATGAAATTAAGGATACTAAAAACCAATGCTCAATTAAATTCTTAAATTCACAACAATAGACTTAAAGCTAGCAAGAGACAATATGATCCAAGATTCTAAGCCACCTTAGAAAATCACAATATATTAACTCCAAAATCAATACAAATGTCATAACCACAACATCATAATTGAAATCAAAGCTATAAACAGCCCAATGTCAAATGCTAAACAATAATCCAGTCACAATAATCCCCAAATATAATCAAATTAAGCAATACAATTATCCCAACAATTAGAAAAACTATCCTAAGACCTAGGAATTGTTAAACAATTATTGAGTAGGAAATTAAAGCAACTAAAACTCCCCTTTCATGATCCAAGCTCCTGCCATTATTGTTGAATTAGAGAATTAGGAATTAGCCACGGTTGGCCATCAAATTCGCTGCAATCAGTATTTTGCTACAGGATCCCATGGAAGAACACTGTTCACGCTGAATGGTTCACGTCTCTGTTTCGCTTGCGTCTTTTTCCGCTTCAGCTCGTCCTGCGTTTCGTTCCCTGTGCTCTGTTTCGTGTGTGTGTTTCTCTCAGCCGCCGTCCGTGTTCGTTCTCTCCTGTTTCGTGTGTGCGTTCGGCGTCTTCTTTTCGTGCCTCGTTTTTATTCTGCCGCCGCCCTCTAATTCTTTCAGCTCGTTGGGTTTTTGAATAATAGGTATAGTGGGGTATTATTCACGCCGCTCACGTCTTCTCCCTCAGCGCGCTGGTGATGATGAATATTGGATTATTAGGGTGGGGCAAAACGCAACGTTTTGCCCCACCTATTATTATTATTACTATTTTAATTTTATTTTTCTTTTCTTTTCCTTTTTTTTTTAAATCTTCTTAGAACCTGCAAGCAAAAATTCAAGGATAATGTAGCATTAATTGTCCTCAAAAATCAATTAGTCACAATTAAATCAAAATATGACAATTTTGCCCCTATAAAATAATAATTCAAAATAAAACAAAAAATCAATTAAGGCAAAAAAGGGACCACTTAAGCTGACAAAACTCATATAAAAGATACCAAAATATATAAAAATAATTGAGTTTGTCAGTCTTTGTTTGACGATCAAATAATTTGTTTCCTCAACGATCGTGGTCGTGGTTTCACTGACCGGCCGATGATTCGTGAAAATCTATTTTTGCTGATGTCGAAAGCTTGACCGACCAGCTGATAATTTGGTGGTGGCTGGGGGGCGTAAGTAATGGGCCTTCAGGAAACAACTATTCGGTCGAACGATGTTATATTGGGCTTAGGAAATATGGGCTACCTTGGATGGATCTAGGGTATATAGTGATATGGTGGTCGTCGCGGTGGTGGTAAAGGTCTAAGAGGCAAACAGACCGGCCAGATGAGTTGGTGGTGGGCCTGAAGCTGGGGGATGTAATGAATGGGCCTTGCCTTAATGAGGAGTAGGAGGAAACAATTATTGGGGCGAATGACGTTAGTGTTGGGCTTAGGGATCATGGGCTACCTTGGATGGATCTAGAGTATATGGTGGACCAAGATGGGACTTTTGCTGATGGATCCCGTTGGAACTTTTTAGGAAAAATTATATCAAGGCCCCCAACAATAGACATAATCATTAGAAGGTCTCTAAAAACTCTCAAATAGCTCTGAAGTCCGATGGGACCTGATCATGAAAAATTGCTATTAGCCAATTACCGTTTTGCCCTTGTTCACTAAAAAGAAAAAGAAGCTGATAAACTACCTCTCGCTCACGCCTTCGCCTCTTGCCTCTCATGTCTTCGCCTCTTGCTCCGCATCATGATGTTGCCTCCTCTAGTTTTCGACCCTTTATCTGCCTCCTCCATCGTTCGCAGCACATCAATCCATTAACATCAACCCCTTCAGTCCTCTATTGCTCTACTTGCTCACTCATCATCTCGCTCTTTCCACTGATTTGCACAAATATGTATAATGGTCAAGATAACTCCTCATTCCACCCATCCATTCTAATTTCTGCCCCCACTAATTTCTTATACCATGATAATTGATTTCTCTTACAGTTCTTATCAATGTCAAAACTTTTTTTTTGGCCAATCATAAGCGTTCTATTTAATTGGGAATGTTCTGAAATTATGTTATTGAAGAGTTATTTCATCTTTATTATTTGAATAGTATTTATGATCCTTTATTTTTCATATGATGGATTGTTCTTCAGCTTACCATTGTTATGTTCTTGAATTTCATGAATAGCAGCTAAAAATTTGGAATTTAGTGGATTTTCCTTATAGATTGGGATAGCTTTCTATTGTTTTGAATATTTTTGAATCCTTACAAGTCCCACCTGCACCAAAGGTCCGCTGCTTTATTTGTTCCCTCCTCTGCAAGTGATTTTGGTCTATTATTCTGCTAGGATCTGCATATTATAATAAATGTGTTATTTTTGAGAATGAATGGTTGTCTTTATGAGTTTATTTGGTTGCTTTTGGAATTAGTACTTGGATGAATTTTTGATTATTTTCACTTTCAATTTGGTTCATTTTCATTTGGTTTTGTTATAACTCTATAGTTTGCAGATGAAATATGTCAATTGATTGGAATAATTAACTTTCTAATTTGCAAAGCTACTATGTCTGCCTTAGCAAGAGAGTAATGTTATGAATCATAAAATTTTCTTTCTCTACTCATGCTTGAAGTTTGCTCAAATTTCTAATTGCTTTCTCAACTAACGATTGTGTTATGTAATTATAATTATAAATAAGAAAATATTCAAAATGATATAGATGCGACAAATAGGATTTAAATTATATTAGTAAGATTTAGATGAGGTTTAATTATATTGGTAGGATTTAGATAGATTAGGATATCTAGAGAATATTTAGATAAGATTAGGATATTTATTTAAATGTATATCCATCAGGGCTTTTACTTATAAACAAGTATTTACTATTCTTTGTAACTTAGTTTTGCAATTTGATAAGAAATTATTTGGTTTTTCACTGTCTTCTATTATTCTTTTATTCTCCTCTGCTTCTCTTGCTCTTTTCCCTTTCTCTTTCCTCTTTCACACCTTCCTTATTTCTAATCACTAATATATTTTTGAATTTTCATTCACTTTTGTTTTCAAATTTTGCTCTTGGCGAGAGGAGCACATTTTACAGGAAAGATAGTCTTTTTGGGTTAAAGTTCAGTAGCCATGCTTATTTAACAATTTGTTTTGAATTTCTTTTATCATCTTATTGTTTAATTATTGCCTGTTTATTGCTTTAAAAGAATAGCCAAAGACAAATAAAGTGGTCACCCCAATAAACTTAGGAATATATGATTGGAGAACTTGCTGCTCACCAAGATCCAAGAGACAAAAAAATGTTCAATAACATGCTCCCTCTTGCTAGGGCTTTAGAAATTTCAGATCAAGTATGCTTTTTATCTTAGAAAGTGCTTGGTAGAATAAAGAGTTTTCATAATAATTCATGCTTTGCTTGGTATAATTTGTTTGTTGGAATATGAACTTAGTGGAGATGGACTTGTTATTGAATTTGTAGTGAAGATTAGTAATTTTTTTTCGAATGTATCATGAATTGGATTTGTGATTGAATTATTGTGTAGAAATAAATTGATTTGGATATGTAGATATAAGTAGGATTCTAGGTTGTTCATCTTTGTTTACTTGATCTAATCTTTTTGAAGAAACGTTACTGATATTGTTCTATATTATTTACCATGATGTAATCGTATTTCTATACGCAAAAGGAATTAGAGACGTTGAAAGAGGACAAAAGATCTGAAGTCAAAGTATCACTCTTTGATGTTAAAGCCAAGAGATTGACTTAAGCCATCAAGATATATTGCAATGTGATGGGATTGGATTTTTTTTTTCGGGTTAAAAGATGGCGAAGAGAACATAGAGGAAAGATGGCCAAAGTAACTCGAACTTTTCTCGTAATGCCATCTTTGCAGAAGAATGATAGAAAAATGAAGGATGTAATGGACAAGTTCAAGAAAAATGGGTTTGATAGATTGGTTGGGTTGTGGCAAAAAAATTAAGAAAAATAGGTGTTTCAATTGTTTGTGAATTTTATTGTAACAAGGAATGTCCTTTTTTTTGTAACTAAAAATGACTTTATTTGAGTAATAAATATTTATTGTTTTTAATGTTATTGTTCATGAAATAAAATTAAATCTTTATCGTGAATATGTATGATTGCAATGAGATTTAGAGTGCTTGTATTGAAACTGTATATCATATTATGACATAACATATAAATTTATATTTGATTTTTCAAGGTTCAAACAAATTTTTATATGACTTAATTATATGTTCTACTTATTCTTTCATGGTTCTTATTATCGTATAACTCTTAACATATTACAAATGAGCTTATCCACCATTTACAAGTTGTGTTCCTATATGAAAAAAAAATATAATAGATGCTTTCCAAATATGTTGGCTTTAATATCAACTTATACCACACATTTTTTATTGACGACTAAACTAACTGTATTAACAATCATCGTAGCACATATTAACTATTGGTAATATATACCATATATTTGTTATTGACAACTAAATTAACTATATTGACAAATAGTATAGCATGTAGTAACCACTAATATCTACATGCACCGCACACTTATCATTCACAACTAAACTAGTTATATTAACAACTATATCAGCATGTATTAACAACTAACCTACACATGCACTGCACACTTGTCATTGACAACTAAATTGGTTATATTAACAACTATCGCAGCTTATATTAACAACTAATATCCACATGCATTGCATATTTATCATTAACAACTAAATTGGTTATATTAACAATTGTCGCGGCATATATTAACAACTAATGTCTACATGCATTACGTACTTGTCATTGATAGCTAAACCAGTTATGGTAACGACTATCACAGTATGTATTAACAATTAATGTCCACTTGCACCGCACGCTTGTTATTGACAACTAAACCAGTTGTGTTAACAACTATCACAGTATGTATTGACACCTAGTGTCCACATGCACTATATGCTTGTCATTAACAATTAAACAGGTTATGTTAACAACTATTGCAGCATATATTAACAACTAATGTTTGCTTGCACTATATGCTTGTCACTGACAACTAAATTAGTTATGTTAACAACTATCATATAATGTATTAACAACAAAATTAATCAGTGAGGACAGTTTGGTAATTTCACAATTTGATTCTCTTACCCACAAGTCTCTTAGGACTTCACATTTATTTGATGATTTCATGGGACCTTGGAGTAATAATTTCTCTTACATCAGACTTGAATGTAATTTTCCCAACTTTTTATATAAACTATTTAATTTTTTTAAATTATGTTGGGCAACTTTTAATTGTCTACGCAATCAAAACATTTCATGTTGAGAATTAAATTATGAATGATGTATACTACACAATATGGTCTAATTAATTAAAACTATCCCTTTAATTGGTCTTTTGTCAAGTATTATAATAAAAAATATTAATTTAGGCCATAAGCATACTATGACATCTTTTGTCAAGTATTATAATAAAAAATACTACATCCAATTCTAAATATAAGGCTAGTTGACTAATTTGAGTAGATTAAGAAAATAAATTAAGTTAGTTACTTGTAATAAATAGGTATTATTTTTTCTAAAATACTTTTGCTTATCAAGTGTATTGGTTAGAAAAGGACTACTTTAGGACAAAATGTATAAATATGATAGACTAAATATATTAGAGTCTTATATTTAGAATCAAAATAAAAGTCAAACAAGGTTTTATATTAAAGACAGGAGGTAGTATTACTTTAGGCCATAAGCATATTATGACATATATTAAAGGCATAATCTTAATTAGTTAGACCATATTGTGTAGTATATATCATTCATAATTTAATTCTCAACATGAAATGTTTTGATTATGCATTTATATATATATATATATGAGTATTGTGTATATATGATAAAATTATATATCAGACATTAAAATTATTATATTTATCCTTTACATGAAATAAAACAATATATCAATTCATAGTTTGATTAATGTTGGATGGAGTTGGATGGTGCAGATCACCATCAAACACTTGGCATGCTATCTTGGCTTCTCTTATCCCAGAAACAAGAGAGATTGTTGACCGTCTAGAAAAACTAATGGTCCCATTTGATACGAAGTATTGAAAATGAGTGATAGGGACTAAGATTACAATTTAAAAAATCATTAAAAAAGTCTTTAGCATCAATATTTGATTGTTACAAGGATTAGTCAAACCCATAAAGGTAGGATTGGGGAATACCACTTTCCCTTATGGTATTCCTCAATCTCATCTATATGGGTTTGTCTAATCCGATGTAACAAGCAGTCTATTATGCTAAATATTATTTTTTTAATCTCAATTTTAATCCCTATTCTTCATTTTCAATACTTCATACCAAATGATACCAATGGTTCATAGAAGTTTTTAATAAATGATCTGTTGTATAATGACAACCTAAGAATGAAGTATAGTTTATGGCCAACACAACACATAATAATAAATATAGAAGATATTAATTAATTATTCAAAAATCAATATCATTTTTAATTCTTAAAGTTCGATTCCATTTTAGTTCTAGTTCTTGACATTTCAAACCAGTGATTTTGTATCCTGAAATTTGATCTTGTCTTGGTCTGTCTAGAGATTTTTTATTCTTAAAATTTGAAACAGTATTTTTTGAAAACCAAAACCGCTACTAAATTAACCTATTATTAAATGAGCATATGAAAACCTACAACTAATATGGCTTAAGAATAGGGAAAATACAGAGAAAAGTTGAGAAAAATCACGTGAGCTTGTGTCATTCCTGTGTTCGACTCAGAGGATGTTTGGATGAAAACAAAACCATAGTTTTAAAAGTAATTTTACGGTATACAAAATAAATATGTGGAGGAGTTTATCTCGATTTGTAGAAAAATATTTTTAAAAAGTGCTTTTGGCAATAATCATACTTGATGATCCATTTAGGCAGTACTGTGGAATTTTGGGCCATCTTATGGACTTTGAGCCTGTCCTTGTAGCATTTCCCCTACCGTATAAAATCTACCTTATAAATCTTTTAACGAATACTGATTGATGATTCTTCCAGCTTCATTCGAAAAGGGTTCAGAAGTCAAAACTATCCTCTTGGGTTTGGATGCTCCAAATATGTCACTATGCTGTTGTCTTGTTAATTAAATTCTTTACAGTTCTCACTAATATACTCTGTGTTGAATGCTCCGTATATGTCATCAAGCCAAAGGCCTCTCCTCTCTTCCTGACCCAGTGACACTGAATTTGGCGCGAAAAATTATGTCATGATGCGGGGAAGCTCACAGCTCTACCATGTGAAAAGTGAGTTCGCTCACCTCTCTCAATTGGACGAGCGAGACACAACGCTTTTAAATATTGAACCTTTATCTTTTTTATATTAGAAGGGAGCCCACACCCAATAAATTCCATAAATTTGATGGAAACCACTTAATATTTATATTTCTGGGCGTTTTTCTATATTTATATTTCTGCCCGAATAAATATTAACACTTATGGCTTTGACTGAAGGATTTGTCCATCAAATGGGGTAAAAACGATGATGAGCATTTAGCTCGAGCAGAAGCCAACAACAATTGTGAGGAACGAAGGCCTCCTGGATCCAATACTAAACGCAGCGTTTGGAAGTAGAGACCATTCTGTTAAACTGAAGCACAAATACAGATATCAACAAAGGGCTCAACCCATCTGTACATTACAGACCCCATTTATAGATTAACAAGCTAACGGGCCCAAAACAAGAAATTTTAGGCCCAAGCCATAACTAAAATGCTATGACCTAATAGTTTGCACGGAAGGGAGAAAGTTCACATCTTTTGCTTGAGTGGATCATAGTCATGTCGACCCTCTTTTCATTGACTATCCTCATTTCCCCCTAACTGTCATTGTCAACCATCATGGAATCTCGTAGCTCCTGCTTCGGATATAGTATTAAATTCTCAAAATATGTGTTCATTCTCAAAACCAGGGCCGCCACCGCCATCGAATTCCGGCAGAGTCGACTCAAAGTCATGGCTACTTCACTCACGTAAGTATTCAATGTTTCTTCCAACTCTTCATATTATTTCGTTTTCCAAATGTGCATACATACAAGTCACCGCCTCAAATGCATGCAAAGGAAATTCATCGTCAAATTAGTGCGCGTCGCCCTTTGTCCTCAAGCTCTGTCTTCATCGCCACCACGCGCGGGTGGCCGTCCACCTCATACTCTGTCTTCATCGCCACGGCGTGCCAGTGGCTGTTGCCCACATACCATGTCTTCAGTGCCACCACGCGCCGGTGGCTGTCCATCTCATACTCTGTCTTCATCGCCACCGTGTGCCGGTGGCTGTTGCGCACATACGTTGTCTTCATTGCCACCACGCGCCGGTGGCTGTCGCCCACTTACTTTGTCTTCATCTCCACCGCGTGCTAGGCTTGTTTGAGGATCAAATAATTTATTTCTTCATATGGTCGTGGCCGCGGGGATAGGGTGGGTGGCGACGGTGTTGAAGGTCTGGGTGTGGAGGTGACAGGCGGACCGGCCTGATGATTTGGTGGGGCACATGAAGCTGGAGGACTTCGCTGCTGATGCACCTCGCTTTGGTTAAGATAGGATGAGCCCTATTGCTCAACCACGCGCCCCTGTTGGGCAACTTTTAATTGTCATGCTATCCCATTTGATCTTTTGTTTTTTTGTTGGCCAGAAAAATTAAAACAAGGAGTAAAATAAAGACAAACTAAAGACTACGTGATGTTCCTTTATGATCCTTGATCAACCTCCTCCTTTTTGTCAAGAGGCGGTAGGTGATGAGGGAGTTTGATTTTGTTTTGACTTGCTTTTCTAGCCTTGTATCCAGTTTTTCATTAAAAAAAAAAGAAGACTACGTGATGTTCCCTGCAGCTGGAAGATGCTGAGCAGTAGCATCGGAGAGAATTTGTAGTCCAAAAATATTAAGCCATAAGCATGTTAGATCCATTAAAGGCATTATTTTAACTGGTTAGACATAGTGCGTAATATATTTCATCCATAATTTAATTCTCTGTATGAAATGTTTGTTTATGCATTTTTATATTATATCATTTGCAATATATGTTGATTAATATATGTGTACATATTAAAATTGTCCATCAGACATTAAAATTATATTTATCCTCACATAAACAAAACAATACATTAATTCGTCATAGTTAATAAAATCATTATAAAGATTCTGACAAAAAAAAGAATTAATGTAAGGATGAATGTGCAAATTTATTCCTATCTTATTTTTTTTTAAATACAGTCACCACAAAAGAAAAATCATAAGTAAAATTGTACCGCTAAAAAAAATGGGGGTATTAGGTGCATCTAAAAAATAATATCAAGAATAAATTGTACTTTTACCTTTAATATAAAGATAAGCATCTCATAAGATGATAAGAATGTTATAGTTTTTAACAGATTTAACACACACACAGCGCGTCAGGGCTTGATTCATAACTGCTGTTGGGTTTCATGTCTTCATTATTGATGTGTTTGACATGTGTACTCAAATAGTTACTGGAATAATTATTTTATTTGATGATGCCATTATGCCCCTTCTAATTAGTTCGTTTGATGTTGGTGCAGATCAACCGCTTGGCATTCTATATTCGGGTTTGTAATTTCAGAGACGAGAGAGATTGTTCAAACACACTTTCTCAATTCATCTCCTTTGGACGAGCATGCTGTAAGCATATGGATTTTTATTATTTGCTTACTTCTCTATGGCTTTGCATATGGATATCATATCGGATGTCATATTTGCACCACCCCAGTGCCTGCTTCTTCCTTAGACCGCTCTTTGAAGGTAACTTTTATCTCAGGAAGCTTGGCTTATGCTGCTCTAATATCAATGTTGGTTTCTCGCTCTCTCCAACCACTTGTCTACATCGCCTGGTTAATGGTGCTGTTCATATACTTTAAGTTCGAGAAAATAGCTGAAATAATCAGTGGAAATATAGGTTTATATTTGTATGAACAATGGAGGAGAACCGCAAGAGGCAATGTCCCAGCAATCAGGAGGCCACCAGTTTAGATTCTCAGCAAGTCTTAAAGTTATTATGGTGTGTTATTTATACCGTCAAGTTGCAAGACTCTGAGTTGTGTTTTTGCTGCACATTATTATATCTGTCATAGGATGATATTTTGGGATAATTTGATGTTGCTTTATTATAATTGCCTTTTCCTCTTCTTCTGGTTGACATTATATATTATGCGTCTTGCATGAATTGGGAATAGTCAAGAACATCTCCTGTATGACATGCTCTGTTTTTAACTGCCATTATCAACGCAACTTTTGAATTGTTTAATATTTAGAAGCATCCGGTATGACATGTGAACATTCCCTCCGTTAAGCTATCTCTTGAAAGTTATCTGCCGTAACAAAAAAAAAAAAACGAGGCTACTGTACGTACAGTGTAGATTACAAAAACCAGTAAACAAATAAAAAACAGAGCACACGAAAACCTTCACCGAACCATCAGCGTTGAATACCGGTCACGTAAGGTCAGACGGCTCCGGCGAGTAAATCCTTCTTAACCTAACCTAACCCCTTTCTCCCTTTCCTTCAATTGCATTCTCAGTCCCTGCGTGTGTTCATCTTCAACCTGTGCGTGAATTTTTTGAGCTTCCGTTTTTTTTTTTTTTTTTTCAAATCACAAGTCCAGGTCTTTCTTGTTAGCTTTCTCAGAAATTTTGCCATGTCACCTCTCAGGTGTTAGTGCTACATAAGTAAACTTAACACCGTTAGCCTCAACCCGAAGTCTTTTAACTACAGGGAGCAATGGTTTTAGACGGATAAAACTTGGGATATAAAAAGTCATAGTAACCCTATTTTTTCATATTAATTATTTTCAACTTTTTAGAGAAAATGTTTCTTTTAATTTCTTTTTGCTTTTCATTGTAAAAAATTTGATTAGAACTGTTGGTACTATTCATTTGAGAATCCACTGGCGGTTAGAAATATTAATGACAATCCTGATAAAAAGAAAGAAATAGTAATAATGGTAATTAACTAATTATATATAGACGATGACCCCTGTAATTATTACTAAAAAGCATTGTTATCGGATGTCTTGTGGAGAAAATTAGTATCTTCCAAATTCCTGTCGACTCGTTTATATGTATTTATATATATTATTCATTTCATTTCAAAATCAAATTAGTGTGTCTCCAGTTTAATTTATATCCTGCCATTAATTAGCACCAGCACCAGAAAGTACTCTAACTTCCCATTAGGACCTTTTTGTATCGTATGACGTTCATCTGGTTCTTCAACACAAGCTCTGGGTTTCCTTCTTTGGTCGTCGCCTTCAGTTCAAGAATATCTATATGTATATATTATATACATATCCATATATACAGAGAAAAAGAGAGGAAACTTTTGGCTTTGGGGGTGGAGGTTTAGGTGTGGCGGTGGTGGCGGGCTTGAGGCGGACCAGTGGGGGATTTATGGTGGGGACCCAGTCAGAGGACTTTTGGTGATCAAGCGCGCGAAAAGCGGAAACCTAATTGCCACGCTCGGGGCGCTTATGACCCCCCCCCCAAAAAAAAAAAAAACCCAAATACGAACATGAAGCATCTCCTGTGGAAAATTTTAGCATCCATACCTGCAGGAAACAATTGCTCCCCTCCCTCATCTTGACAAACCTCCAAGCCACTATGCATTGATTAAGTCTTCATCCACCTTCTCCAGCCTTAATGTGCATCTCCTGGCCACAATTTCTTTTTTCCCCTCCACTCCTCAAATTGCTTATAATTACTGCTTCCAGTTCTTAATATAAGAGCTATTTAACTATTTGAGTAGATTAAAAAAATTAGTTAAGTTAGTTATTCGTAATATATAAGTGTTGGCTTCCTTAAAATATTCTTACTAATCATATTTATTAGCTAGAATCACTATTTGATGAAATCTTTAACATACGCAACTACTATAATGACTATTTTGAAAATAAATAAATAAATATAAAAGATAAAGTGAATTGGAGTTTTATATTTAGAAGCAAAATAAATATCAAACTAGTTCTTATATTAAGAATAGAAAATAGTATAGTTCTCATTGCACCATAAGACTTTGTTCATTACTGAGAAAGAAGTTCTAATTAAACATGCATGATAATCCTCCAATACATAATGTAAAACCTAATTAATGAATTTGAGTAGATTAAGGATGTTAATTAAATTAGTTAATATGATATACTTTTTCTAAAACACCCTAATCATCTTCCTTAATTTCTTCTCCCTCTCTCCTACTTGATTAATATTTAGGGAATATCAATAAGATTAATTTATGAAAAGATTGATAAACATTTGAAATAAGTTTTATAAATAGAACTAGGATCAATTCTCAAATTAAGTCACATGTTAAAAATCAGAGGAGTAATATGTTCATGAAGCTTAGATTGCTATTGAACGACATTCAGGAAGCACACATTGCTTCGGGTTTACATTTGTCCTTTTCTTTTTTCCTTTTTAGTATTTTGTTTCATTATTTAGGTATGGTCTACATTTGATAGAACGCTCTTGTTTACTTCTGTTATAGACGCTGACGCTGTACTTAGATTTTCTTTTTAATGAATTTTCTTGTTGCCAAAAACAATGATAATGTTCACTTCTATTTAACTTAACGTTGGAATAATTTAATTTATATGGTCCTTTGCCATTCCAACCGAATTTTAAAGAGTTTTGGGACATATTATTTTGCCCAAAAATTTTGGAAAAGAATCAATTACATACCATTTTATTTTTTTCAAATTTACTATAATTAATTTGTGGAGAACTTTAATGGCAACTTTGAGATATATAAATTAAAGGGACCATTTGGGGAAAAAAATATATAGATATAAAATATTCCAGCCGGATCTTTTTAATTACAAGAAACAAATAATTATTTATTATATTTAATTTAAAAGAGACTGTATCTTGATAAAGAGCTCCAGCGGAAAAATATTATATCTGATAACGTCGTAAGAAATATGATATTGATTTATAATAATTATTTTTTCATTAGTTGTTTGTTTAAAAATAAGGTTCTTTAATTAATAATTTCTCGTTTAAACAACAAAATTACACAATTTAAAATATTAGTCAAAGATAATAAATATGTACAAAAGAATACAATTTATTTTTCTAAAACACTATTATTTATGGAGATGGTGGGTGGAAGAGAAAATGAATGAAAAAAAAGAAATAAGGGTGAAATATAATTAATTAGAAGTAAAAATAGAAAATTATATTAAATGGTCAAAGTGAAGCTTAAGGAAAAAAAAAATCGACCCCCTCAAGTTTTTTTTTTTTGGCCAAAGACCCCCTCAAGTATTGAAGCTTATATTCTGATCCGAAAAAAGTATAAAACAATCTGCGCGCGCTACATATTTCCATTAATTACGAGGAAGAAGAAATAGAAGTGGCCGCGAGATTAAAAGGGTGTTTGGATAGAAACCAAATCATGGTTTCAGAAATACTTTTACGATTTACAAAGTAAATATGTGGAGGAGTTTACCTCGTTTTGCGGAAAAGTGCTTCTGAAGCTATGATTTTTATATTGCCAAACACCCCCTAAGAGGAAGAGCGAGCAGCTTCTCTCCGCTGCTATTTTCATTCGCTGCCCTCCTTTTCTTCCAACGACACCGTTTAATGAAGGAAACGATATCTAGGCCGTTTATTTCTAAGATTTGTATGGACAGTGATGAGAGGCAATTAATTTAAACGACGTTGTATTAATATGTCATCTTATCCGTCGATTTTCTCATTCAATATCAGCTGTCCATATAATTTTATATATTATTTTATCATTTCCCTCCTGCAATTTAGTCGTTCATCTTCTTTCGCGCACTGGTCCATTCTTTCTTCTTCATACAGCAGTGCGGGAAAATTAGTGGAACTGGTGGGGAAAAGTTTCAGAGAAGAGAAACAGCAAGGAAGGGTCTGTGGGCACTGGATATCAAGGATTAGTGAGTAAATTAACAATCTTTTATCAAATACTCACAATTTTTTATATGTCATATTTAGTTTATATTTATGCTTTTTCATAATCTAACTTGATAATCTTTAAAGTTGGTGAAAGAAGATATTTTTTCTGCTGTATTTATATTCCTATTGTAGATATAATGTGCTTCTCTATGAGTTTGGTTAATTAATCTGAACTTCCGTTATACATGTGTGCATGCTCCGTTTGTACCGAAAATTGTTTTGGTTTTATATAACTTTTGTTTTATATATAACATATTATATACATATGTTGGTTAATAAATTTCTATTTTTGTGTGTATACATCTATTTCTATTTGTATATATACGTGTTTTAGTTTTGAGATCACAATTTTTCTACTTTCATTATATTGTATATATGAGTTTGTATTTATTTTATTTACTTATAAAAAATTTATATTATGGGTATATACCTTTCAATTTTGCAGGAAGCTTATAGCATGGATATAAATCTGATTCCTAGACTTGATCGTAAATTTGACAATATAGAAGAATCATGGAAATTTTGGAAAGCATATGGTAGGAGGACTGGTTTCAGTATTCGAAAACAAAGTTTTAACAAATGTAAAAAAGACAAGTCATCATATTCTTCTTATCTATATGTTTGTCGCAAAGAAGGGGTAAAAAAGCCAGACAAACGAGATGCTCAAACAAGGAAGCCTAGAGATGAGATAAGAACAGGTTGCAAAGCAAGAATGAAAGTGAAAAATGTAAATGGAAAATTCAAAATAAATGAAGTTTTCCTAGACCATAATCATCCTCTTCAGCCTCCTGAAGCTGTTCACTTGTTTGCATCTTATTGAGGATTAACACCAACTCAACGTTATGAATTAGAAATGCTGAAAAAGTTGGGATTAGTCAAAAATCAGCATTCAATTTGCAAAGTCAATATGCAGGAGGTCGAAATAATTTGGGATTTACAAGAGTTGATGTAAAAAATTATCTTAATTCAAGAAGGCAACGAGCTATGGGATACGTTGAAGTTGGATGTATATTTCGGTATTTTGAGCAACAATTAGCAGAAAATTCGTCTTTTTTTCATGCTCACCAAATGGACTCAAATGAGCAAGTGACAAATGTATTTTGGGCTAATGCACGCATGTTGGTCGATTATACTTGCTTTGGAGAAGTCATTTCACTTGATACAACTTACTGCACAAACTGTGACCATAGACCTCTTGCAATTTTCTCTGGCTTCAACCATTACAGAAAAGGGGTAATATTTGGAGTGGCATTATTATATGATGAGACAGTTGAGAGTTTTAAATGGCTCTTTGACACTTTTCTCTGTGCACACAAAAATGCAAGGCCATTGACTGTTTTCACTGACCAAGATGCTGCTATGTCACGAGCATTACAAGAAGTGATGCCAGATGTAAAGCATGCCTTGTGCACATGGCATATTTCAAATAATGCAATGAAGCACTTTCCAAATTCAATGGTGAGTGATTTTAACTGTTGCATGTATCATTGTTGGGATGAAACTGAGTTTGAAGAAGCTTGGCAAGCATTGTTGTCCAAACAAGATATGGCAGAAAACTCATGGTTGATGTCCATGTATCAGATATAAGAGAAATGGGTAGCATGATATATGAAGAATTCAAGGACACTTGGCATGAGAAGCACACAAATTAGCGAAAGTGTCAATGCATCTGTCAAAAGTTGCACCCATGTGAAATTGGATATCAACGGATTCTTTGACAAAATTTGAACAAGTTTTGGAGGAAAAACGTTATAATGAATTGCGGGCAGATTTTGAGGCACTTGACAGGTTGCCAAGGTTGATATTACAAAGTTCAAGTATGCTTCATCAACTTGCTGAGGTCTATACTCGACCTATTTTTGACTTGTTCCAATACCAATGTGATCTACGTGATGCTACACGTATAAAAGAGAGAAAAGAAAGAAAGATCACCATGAATGATGATAGTGCCACCGTGTTTGATTATGTGATCACCATGGATAATAGTAAATGGGAGCATAGTTTGACATTTGAACCTTCCACAGAGACAATCACCTGCAGTTGCAAAAAGTTTGAACGAGTAGGCATATTATGTTGTCATGCATTAAGAGTATTGAATGAACGTGATGTCAAATTACTTCCTCAGAAATATATAGTAAAGAGGTGGACAAGAGAAGCACGATGTGGTGTTGTGTATGATATTAAAGGGAAAGAGATTGAAGTTGATCCTAAACTACAAAGATCAACTCGATACAGACAATTATGCCCCTTACTTGTTAAATTAGCTAATGATGCATCAGAAAGTCCAGAGGCATTTGTTCTTGTTCATGAAGCTGTGTTGGAACTAAGTAAGCAAGTGACTAAACTTCATATCAAATACTTATCAAATGATAGTAATGGTGATAAGGATGGTCTGGAGAATCATGCCAGTAGTAATGGTGGCAAAGTTATTGGGTTTAAAAAGAGATATGGTAGAAAGATAAGTAGACGGATAAAGAGTGGACTTGAAACCTCCCAAAGAAGGAGGAGAACAAAAACATCTAAAAAGCATCCTCAAGCTTCACAGGTATCCTTTTAACAAGTTTAAGTTTTTTTACAAATGCTTATTAGATATTCATTATTTCTTTTCAAAGCTGTTCCAGGGACAACATAGTCAACTTCAAAAATTTGAGACAGCAAATCAAGCGCATCATGATAATATAATGTTGGATAACTCTCAACCAAGTGAAATGACCTTTACAAATTTGATGTTTCTATTTTTCTATTGCAGGCACCACTTGATTGTGACATCATATCACTTGAAGCACTAGATTTTAGCCAAACACATAACACTGGTAACCATAAAGAATAATAATAATAATGGAAGAAAATAATTTAGTCATTTTATTGAATTTTAAATTTTTTCACATAAATTTGTCTCATCTCAAGACAATTGACAATTACAATACTCTCTCTCATTAACACTACAAAGTTATATTGTGTTTCAAATGCAGGTCCAAGGGTTGACGTAGATCCTCGCATATGAAATCTCCATGTCAATTTATTTTGCCCAGCCCTTTTGTATAGCACATGACTTCTTATGGACTGCTCTCTGTTTTGCTCAAGCAAGCTCATCATTTTGTTCTTTTGTGTTGTTCTCTATTTTTTGGCCAACCATCATGTCCTCTAAAATTGTGTAATCTGAGTTGGCTTTATTTTTTTGGTTAACCTTGCTCATTGTTTATGTAATCTGCTGTCAAACAAAGTCAACAAACAATCACTTGTTTGTACAGAGATAGAAACATGTGCTAATCAAATAGCTATCAATTATGCTATTTACCAATGTAAACAGATGGATCAAAATATTGTACATGGGTACAACTGATGACAATCTATCGCTACTTACAACCCCAGCAATATCACAGCATATAATCAATAACAGCAATTAACAGTACTATGAGCCTCTATGAACAGCAATTAACATGTCTAATTTTTCAAGTTGTATGAGTTCTGAATCAACAGTATTATGAGCCTCTATGAACTGCAATTATAGATTTCAGCTTCCATCTCCCTCTTCCACTAACTATTGTTGATGCTATTGTCATTACAATCAACAATGCTATGAGTCTCTATCAATAAGGTAGTTACAATTGATGAAGGACAATTAAATGGAAAGTTTATAGTTACATATTTATTCAATTTTGTTGAAAAGGAATAACATTACAATCCATCAAACCATTCCAATCGAGGTTCTGAAAAGAAGTTTGCTATGAACATCAATTCCTGCACATAAATGAGAATCAGCTCTAAGTACATGTGACACTTGTTGAAATACTTAAAACAGCTGAACTTTTGGTCATTTTTTGCTAAAGAAAAAAGGCTTTGAAATTTGCTGAACCAGGATCTCTTATAGTTAGCATTTATCAAAGAGCCAAAGCTACATATGAATGAATAAATCAGCATTTGTTGGATGTTCAATATTTTAATCGAACAAGTATATAATAATTGAAGTTCATCACTTGCTTGAGCCCATATAATGTGTTATGTATCAAATATTTTTGTAGATACATCATTATGTATGACCATGAAATGAACATCTCCATAACAATGAACATATTTTTAGCATTCCCACCAAAATGTTGAAGAAAAAACTACACAAATTTTAAAATGAGACGCCACATAATTCTTCTTGTAAGAAAAAATCTAAAATGTTAGCTTACCCACTCAATGATTTCTACATCTCTATCAGCACCACTTTCTAGTAAAATCAAGATGCACGGTGATTAAAATCAACTTTAGAATATTAGCGAGCAGAGGAAATGTACAGGAAACAACACTAAAAATCATTCATAAAAAGTAGAAAAGGAGATTCATAACCAATATTATAGCCTATTATCAATAAAAGAACAAGAATTTGACAGTTAAAATAAACTGTAGAGAAGTATTATAGGCATCAGATCATGCATACATTGAATTAACTCTAGTCCAAAAGACAAGCAACTCACGGATCAAATTCCTCTAGGAGATCTCTAGATAAAGCTGCAATTAACTTGCATAAAAAAGACTTTAAAATGCCCACTTGATTAACTCGATAAATCCTTGGAATAGAGTAAGATAATTTAATTTGGGGTTCATGAGGCATGACCGAAGCAATCTCCTTCAAGAAAGAGCCATAGAGAAGAAACTTGAAGAGATGGAATTCATATACCGTATGGCTTGTCACATATACCGTCTCCTTCCTCTTGAATCGGTGAGAGAGGAAGCCGCAAAGATCAAAGCCATTTTGATAGAGCCGCAAATTGGAGTTGGTCGCTGTTTTGATGCCGCCGTTCAATAGTCGATGGGTTGGGTCTGTGAAACACAACCTGCAGCAACTAATGGTTGGGATTAAAATTAATGGAGCGCTGAGATTCTGTTTTATAGGACAGAAACGGTGTCGTTGGAAGAAAAGGAGGGCAGTGAACGAAAACACAGTAGAGAGAACTTGCAGCAACTAAGGGTTTGGATTAAAATTAATGGAGGGCTGAGATTCTGTTTAATAGGACAGAAACGGTGTCGTTGGAAGAAAAAGAAGGCAGCGAACGAAAATAGCAGCGGAGAGAAGCTGGTCGCAGAGGAAGAATATGTTACGAATTGCGACTCACGTCCAATCCCGTATGAGGCGCAAGTGGGACCCGACGTTTTCTACACGACGTGTAAAGTCTGACTTATCTTTTCCATCATCAAAGAATAAATGGTTTCGTGTGTATATGTAGAGAGACCCACTCGCACTGTCGCACGCGTTACGAGCCAAACACCTTACGTTTCCTCCCTAACAAAAAACTAAACAGGCAAATGGATTAATTCAAGAGTGAGTGAGTCAGAACAAAATCAATTCAGAATAGTCTTAATTAAATAATATAATTTAATTAAAAACATGTAAAAATCAATTTTAAAGGGTGCTAAGTATATTTAAGAAATTAAATCAAGGGTAAATTTGCATCTTTATTCTTCAATTTTTTACTTAATTTCAATTTTCAAACTTTTTAAATATTAGATAATATATTTAATATTTTCTCATTTATTTATTTATTATTATATTCCCTTCCTCTCTTCTTATGCGTGTTGCTTGTCACTTGTCAAGCCATCTTTCTTTTTCCTTTCCATTTTCACACGCTTCCTCCTCCTCTCTTTTTCAACTTTCCCCTTTCTCTTCGCTTTTCTCCTTCAAAATCAAAGAAACACTTCTAGCAGAGAGCTTCGCGTTTTCATTTCTACGATTTAAATTGTTGCAAAAGCATCTTCTCCATCCAAGCACCTCATACTCCGTCACTGTATCCGCCTTCGCCTTACTTCTCACCCGCCAAAATCCCAGCGTGGAGTCCAATTCTGCTTCCTTCTTGGTCTCATTTGATCTCTTTATTGTATAATTTGTATTTCCTATTTCCATAACCAATTGTTTGAATATCAACGTGCGATGCAATCAAATACAGAGCTTCCAACTCAGACCCAAAATGTTGTCTATGCCTTTTAAGAGGCACCATCAAAAGATGTTTTCCCATAAACATCAGTTTATAAATTTGCATAAACCTTTCCCTCACTGCCAGAAAGAGAAAATTTAAAGGAGGATAACGCGCCAACGTGTGACAAAAACTTTCACCATTACAATGTCTGAAAAACAGAGGATATTATACTGGAGATCTTTTCCACTAATGGGGACTGTATCTTTACAATCCTCAATTCATGGAAGAAACATATTTGTAATTGATAAAATGTCAAACAAATGAAACTAATACTGGAGATCTATATTTTTTTGGGTAACTGATCAAATGATATTATTATAAAAATTACCTTACAGTTATGTCATTTGAAAAGAACAAATGAAAAACATAAGACGACGAAAAAGAATGGAAACTTACACAAGGGCAAGAAATGGGTCGGAGCAAGGAATAGAGGCAGTTTTTCCATCTGAACCATTGGATGATTTAGATATGATGAGTTTAGAGTGCTTATGACTATAATAAATACTGAAACTCATTCCCGGGGATATTATTTTGGGAAAATTAGAGATAATAAATCTCTTACTAAGAAACTAATTAGCAAATGTTATCTAAAAACTTTGGTCAACTCAACTTTCATTGTGTGCTTTTTTTTTTTTGTGTTTGATCAAAAGATTTTACTTCCCACAGCAAGTTATCTTTGCAAATTAATCCCTTATATCCAAATAATATTTTGTGTAAACATATTTCCTTTATGTAACTTATCTTTTTTTTTTAAAAAAATAATTTATCTTCTTTTGTGCATTTTATCAATTTAAGAAATATTTGCCAATTAAATTTCTAGCGAGACATTTATTTTAGTTTTTCCCACGACATTTAAACCTCGCTTCCCGACTAATATAATTCAACCCCTTTTTCCTCGAATCTTCACAGAACATAGAATTTGAAATTTCCAATATCTCGTGAGCCCAGACCATGCCGCATCATAAGCATATTTATTTAATGCTTCTTAAAACTTCAGATACTTTATAAAAATTCTGGCAAAAAAAAAAACATTATAAAAAGGATGAAGAACATGGCCTGGAAAGCATTTATAATAAGGATCCAAGTACTCTATGTGGATGGATTTATATTTTTCGCATAAAAAACCTCCGTCAGACCCATATAATTTTAAGTTTTCTATTTCCTAGTTCAAAATCATGAATTAAACTTACATAAACAGAAAACATAAGGCATGAAAAATCATCAATAAACACATATGATATCAAAAATAATATGTTACAATTCACAGAATCACAGTATATAGAGAGATGAGTGTGTCTATATATATCTAGAAGGGGAATTATAGCAATATAAATAAATATATAAATATTACAGCAAAGTAAATATAAATAAATATACATATTTTATAATCAAATATATAGGCAACAATTTAAACCAAGGCAAAATAATTGTAACGAAATAAATTAAATAAATATTAACGAACTCAGTAAAAGAAAAAAAATACAAACAGCATAAATTATATATATGTATAATTTATAAAAACAACAAAAATAATGAGTTAGTATCGGTAAACCACTAAATGAAGCATGATAAATGTATGAATAAATTAACATAAAACAAAATAATATTTTACAATAAAAAATGGTAAAATGATATAACATAGCAACCTAATAACAATATAATATAAAATGAAGAGACAAAACCAAAACAACATACGAAAATCTGATAATCAAATTATAGGAGGCGAGAACCTATACTACTCCCATTGTAAGTTCCAAATAACTGAATGAGGTTATAATGTGATGCTGATTTATAATGCTTATTTTTTCATTAGATATTTATTTACAATTAAGGTTATTTAATTAACATGAAATGATTAATTATGAGATAAGAAATACTCTTTCGGTCCTTAATATAAAATCTATTTAATTAATTTGATTAGATTAAGGAAGTTAGGTAAATTAGTTAATTATAAGAAATATGACATGTTTTTCCTAAAATACCATAATCATCTTTCTTAATATCCTCCCTTCCTCACTTACTTGATTATGGTTGAGGGAGTGTTTATAGAGGTAATTTAGAAAAAAATGATAAATATGAGAAATAGATCTTATATTTATGACCAAAATTAACTTAAAACTTAGATCATATATTAAGAACCAGAGGAGTATTATTTATATAAAATATCCATGTCTTCTTTTATTTTGCAGAAAAAAATAAACCGAAAAAGAAAATAAAAAAGGAAAGAAGAAAAAAGAAATAATATAACAAAGAAAGAATGAGTATAATTTGAAAAAGGCGGGGACTGGGGAATGACTGAGTATCAGGATGGGAAGTGAGATGACAGAAATTAAAATCTTAATTCTCGATTTTAAATATAATATTTTGATAATTACTTTTCAAATTGTAACATCTGAACTATTTTATTTTACTCCCTCGGGAAAATAGTGGAGAGCCTAGACTAGTTAACTCAAGGGACTGATATCTAATACTACTTTCGGTCCTAATTATAAGACCTTATTTGTAGTTTACAAATAAAGTTTTATAATTAGAATTATAGGTCATATATTAAGGTTTATTTTACATAATTGAAACCGTTCAACAAGTTATAAAATTCCTTGACAAATATAGTTGAAGAAGTTATAAAATTCATAAACAAATATCATTTTTTCATAATTAACTAATTAACTTAATTTTTTAATCTAATTAAATTAGTTAAATAAGTTTTATATTAAGAATCAAATCTTCAGTATATTACAATAGTGATTGTGGTTATGTATGGATGACCTGTATAAATGTTACCTGGAAGTAATTCTCATTCATATGGGTTAATGTGCATTTCCTACCGAGAAATAACGCTTTGTTAGTTTTGCCATATTAAAACGCGGATGACATTAATTATTAAACAACCTTAAATGTGAAGATTCTGCGGCTTACACGAGTCAAGCACTGGGGAAAAAGTAGGCATTTCGTCAGTACTATGGAATTGTCGGCCAACGTTTTGCCCAACGGGGACTCTGGGCCTACCTCCTTTATATTTTTCCCTGTTGGTTGAGGCCAATAGAAGATAGTGTTGTCCCAACTAATTTGTCTCTACGTATTTTTTAAAAAAATTTAATTACAATTAGATTCTGACAAAAATTTTAAAAAGAGCTGCAAATATCAATTTAAAGAATTATAAAAATAAATATCATTTATAAAATAAGATTTTCATTTTAGACCTGAACATTTATTTATAATTAAATTCCTAAATTAGCAAATATTTAAAGTGGTTTTTTTTTTGTTATCAAAAGGTTGTTTTTTGTCAAAAATATAATTCATTTTTTAAATTTTGTAAATCATTAAATTTAAATTGTCCAAGTGGTAGAATACAAGAAGCTGATTGGTGGAGAGATGGGAAGTGATGTACTTCTGATTTTAGCAAAGGAAAATGGAGAGGATGCTTTGCCTAAAATACACAAAAAGGTTTTGACTTAAACGTGGCAAGCGGGTCCCACCCGGCCAATAAAATCCACCTCCACTCCGGCAGCACATTTCGCTGGACTTCTCTTGCAAAAGTTGGTTCTCTTCAATGGCGGAAAGGGGGTCTTGCGGCGAACAACGAGTAGGTGAACAGGTAGAAAGGGGTCGATGAGCTAACTGGGGTCTCACCTTCCCATAATATGTCCTGTGAAACCGCGCAAGTTTTCGTGTCATTTTCGGAGTTGTACGTGAAATGCATGAAAAAGGCAATTCTGGATATTCTGTGTGCGTCTCACTTATTAGAATAGTCGTTAAATAATGATTGAGTATCTAGTCCATAGATATCCTGCGATTAGCCCCACCTCCCAGTGTAAGGTGGTTTGCGCTTTGTTTCTTCTCTGCTTTCCTCCATTAATGGTGCCTAAGGTCATCGAAAAATGACGATCGACGTCTTTGTTTGACGATCAAATAATTTGTTTCCTCATATGTTCGTGGCCGTGGGGTTTCACCGACCGGCCGATGATTCGTGGGGGTTGGAGAATGTCGAAAATCTATTTTTGCTAATGTCAAAAGCTTAGAATAACAAATGTTTAAGGTGAACGGACGGGCCGGATGATTTGGCGGTGGGCCCAAAGCTGGAGGATGTAACAAATGGGCCTCGCATTAATGAGAGTGGGAAGAAACAATTATTGGGCCGAAAGGTGTTAGTGTTGGGCTTAGGGACCATGGGCTACGTTGGATGGATCTAGAGCATATAGTGGACCAAGATGGGACTCTTGATGACCATTCAACCCCCCCCCCAAAAACAAAAGGCAATAAATTATGTTGGGCAGCTTTTAACTTTCTGCAATCACAGTTGGTCTTTTGTCAAATACTAAAGTTAAAAAATTTATTAATTTAGGCCATAGGCATATTCTGAGATACATTAAAGGCATATTAGATCATATTGCTTAGTATATATCATTCATAATTTGATCACATCTCTTAATACCGATCCTAATTACAAGACCCTATTTGTAAACTACAAATGAGGTCTTATAAGTAGAACCGGAGATAGTATAAGAGTTTGTTTAACTTTTATTTTGATTCTAAATGTAAAACTCTAATTCAATTTGTATCTCATATTTATTCATTTTTTCAATGCAATCCTTGTAATGATAGTAGTTTTAGCTAGTATACTTGATTAGCAAGGATATTTTAGAAAAGATAATACTTGTTTATTATAAACAACTGACTTAACTAATTTTTTTAACACACTACCTCCAGCCTTATTTATAAGATCTCATTTGTAGACTACAAATTAGATCTTATAATTAGATTAGAGATAATACTCAAATTAGTCAACTAATTTTTATATTAAAGACCAAAAGTAATAAATTTTCATTCATTTTCATTTCGTCAAAGGGTTTATGAAATGTCTTTGTTTACTTGGGAATGCTTAAAAAAAGACTATCTTGGCCTCACTTTTTCATCTCAAGCCATATTCCACTGATCCGTTCCTCTCCTTTTTCACTCTAGTGTTTCATGACAAGTCTTTGTGACTAACGATATTTAGGACTTTTTACATTTCTCTATTTTCATTACTTTCTTGACTCCGTTTTTATCTATATATATAACTAGCTAGAATGAGAAGGAAAAAAAAAGAAACTTTAGAAAAAGGTGAAATTGCTATGATTTTAAACTTTTATGATAATATTGACGTAAAATATTTCCAAATGCCTAGCATTCAGTGAAAATTTTTTAAGTGAATTTGTACTTTAACCTTAACTAGATAGATAGATAATCTAACCTTACTTTTGATGAACTTGTAGTTTCATTTGAGACTTCTATAATCTTCATTCTTTTTGCTTAACAGTCAGATGATGATATTGTGGGAATATTTTATGCAAATTTATGCGAAAGTTGTGCATCGTGCTGATCCTTGTCGTGTTTTTGTCTCCATCGATGTATTTTTTTTAAAAAAAAAGTTTGGACCCATAAATGAATGAATGAAACATAAATGAGCAATGACCCATTGTTATAGTTTATGGGCAACAGATCCTAATATATCATTTTAATCCCTGGAAAAATCATTCAAAGGCGTATAATCACGGGTTTATATAACCAAGATGTGGAAGCAACAGTTGTGATCTGTGAAAGCATCTATCTCCCAGTCGAAGAGAACTATAAGATCAACTGTGCGGAGAGTGAACGGCTGAGATTGTTCGGAGGAGACTTGGAAAGCAGAAAAAGGAAGCTTTGATGAGGCTGTCCAAGGCTGTGACCTATGATGGTATCCGGCTTCCATCAAATGGTGTAGAGCTGCTAACGTTGCAGACATTAAGGTGCCGTTTGGTACGAAATATTAAAATGAGGAATAGGGATTGAGATTGAAAGTACAAATTATATTAAAAAAATATTTAGCATGACTAATTGTATGATACTTGGGATTAGACAAACCCATATATGTGGAATTAGGAAATATCATAAGAGGAGGTGATATTCTCCAATCCTATCTATATGGGATTGCCTAATCCCATGTGATAAGAAATCATTCATCTTAAGCATCCTTTAACATGTGGTTTCAACTCCAATCCCAATTCTTATCTCTCATTTTTAATGCTTGCTTTATACCAAACGTAACCTAAGAGCCTAGACGGATTCTTAGACCTAACGAGAAATTGGACTTTGTCCTAGCCTAGATGCATTCTAAGGCTTACTAGAGCAGATTTACAATTTTACCCTCATGTCATTGGAATTTAACTGCTCAATCAATTTCAAAACTAATTCCCCATTTACAGGAATTTTCCTTTTCTTTTTTTTTCGATGAGGAATAAAAACTAAAACTACACAATGGCATCAGTGCCGACCAAGCTCTGAATACATCTTGGAGGAGTGCAGAAAAAATTTATCCCTTTAGCTGATAACAATGGCTTCTTTGCCAACGTGTCTGCAGCTAAGTTGACATCTCTGGAGCACCAATCCAACCTTACATCCCATTCACGATCCATCCACCATTTGATCTCTTCTAGCAAGTGCCAATCCGGATGATAATCAGGCCAGCCAGATACAACTAAATCAATCACTTCCATACAATCAGTCTCAATAATAAGCCTCTTCCATATCAACTCCCAAGATCTTTTTAATCCCCACAGCACCGCCCACAACTCTGCATGAAGACTATTTCCCCTCCCAATTTAAACATAAAACCATCTACAAATGCACCATCGTGATCCCTTGCTACCCCAGCACATGCAACGTCATTGGTTGCACCCACACACTCACGTAAAGCATTCAAAGTTTCTTTTCCATTTCATTACGATTCTTTATATTACTCATTTCATTGTGCATCTCATCACTAGTCATGGTATAGTCAAATAATGAGTGAGTACTCAGTTCATATATATGTGTGTGTGTATCTTATGTGATTAGCACCACCGTAATGCAAAGTAGATGAGACGGAGTCCACCATGGTACATGATAAGTTTCATTTTCATGGCCACGTGGCCTTCATCGATAATATGAGGAGGGTTTTCCGTTAGTTTGAAAACTTGTTTTTGAAAGATGCTACCCAAATTCGATACAGCCCATTGCTCGTCTCCCGCTCGTCCAATCACAAGCACTCCTGTCTTTTTCAAAACTTTGGGGAGACGTTTGGGTTGGAAAACTGCTTTCCTTTTAAAAGATCTTGTTACATTTGCATTGCCAAATGCTCTTTCCGCAAAACAATTCACACCTTAACCCTTGATGATATAAAATTTCCGCAAAACGTTTCCTAAACTCATTCTCATCTCTTTCTGCTTGAAGGAACAACCAGTGCGGCCACCAACATCGAATTCCGGCAAGCTCGTAGTCATGGCTACTACTTCACTCGCGTAAGCATTCAAAGTTTCTTTTTCCATTTCATTACGATTCTTTATATATATTACTCATTTCATTGTGTGTCTCATCACTAGTCATGGTATAGTCAATAATGAGCGAGTGTTCAGTTCATATGTGTGTGTGTGTGTATATCTCCTGTGATTAGCACCACCGCCCCGCCAGGCCGCAGGTGGTTTAAGCTCTATTTCTTCTCCTCTGGTTTCCTCCAATGGTTCTCATAAGAAAAGACGGTGGAGGTGAAGGTTTGGGTGTGGCGGTGATGGGAGGACCGGCGGGATGATTTGGTGGTAATGGGCACGAAGCTCTAGAGGACTTTGGGGATGAGGGATGCCATCCCATCAGTTGGACTTTTTGTGATGATCAGGGAATTAAAGCAAGAATTTTAGTCATGCGAACTGAAATGTTAACTTCGGCATAAGCATGAATTCCCTGCAGCTAGAAGATGCTGAGCAGTAACATCGGAGAGAATTTGCAAATAAACAATATTAATTTAGGCCATAAGCATGTTAACTAGATACATTAAAGGCAGTACTTTAACTAACTAGTAATATATTTCATCCATAATTTAATTCTCTGTATGAAACGTTTGTTTATGCATTTTTTCTTTTATCATTTGCAATATATATATTGAGTGATGTATGCTTGTATCTATCTATCTATCTATATATATATATATATATATATATATATATATTTTAA
>NW_021633683.1:0-63334 GCF_004799145.2 Neltuma alba
TCGCAGTTCGGCTCGAGCCATGGGCTTCAAGTGTTCAACCGCGAGGACAGAACCTGGCTCACTGCGTCATGGCCACAGGATCATTTGCTGGTGGTCGTGGGAGACTTGCTGGAGATCATGAGCAATGGGAAGTTTCAAAGTCACGTGGCATAGGGTTGTTCCTCTGAGGGACGTGGCACGGGGTCCATTGCTTTGTTCTATAACCCCCACCGCCCAAAACGCCTAATTGAGCCTGTGGCTGCTGATGATGATGCTATAGAAAGGTGGTTGTGGATGACTAACGTGAAACATTACTACAAGGTTAGTCCTACTGTGGACAAAATGGCTATCAACTTTGCCAAGCTCAGTTAATCGAATATGTTGTGTGTGATATGATTATCCTATTGTATTTTAAATTTATGAGTCTGCTCTTTATTGCTTGTAGCGTACTGAAAGACATAATAAAACGTCTGTGTTGTCTTTGCAACGTAATAACGTAATGAAAGATTTCTTCTACTTCACTAAAAGTCTGTGAGCGTAACTAACTCCAATTGTTTCTGTACACAGCTTCCCCCTTCACTATTCACACCTGCTTCAACTTTTCTTTCTACTTCATTTGTCACAGGTCTCGTTAGCTATGTTGGTACTACCAATTATCCATGTGGAGTAGTTATATGTATATGACTCATTTAGTAATATAAGCATAAGTCTACCTTACAAGTATATTCAAGGTGATTGAGATGTGTTCGGACAAATAATGAAACAGACCAATAGCTTTCATGTTTTGAGTTCTTTTTTTTTTTTTCCCAAGGAAAAAAGAATCTAAGTTAATTATCATGGTTCAAATTAGGTTCGAGGTGGCTAAGTATACTCAGCGATATTGAGCAGACATTAACATTGACCTGGCAATGTATTCTTTGTGATCATTAATATAAAAATTAGTTTGATATTCAATTTGACTCTAAATATAAGATTCCAGTTCACTTTATCTCTATATTTATTCATCTTTTTTTAAGTATATATCCTTGTAATAGTTACACATATTAAAGGTGTTCAAGAGTATTTAAAAAAGACAATACATATTTATTACAAATAATTAACTAATTTTATTAATTACTCTCTCAATTAATTAACTAGTTCCTATATTAAGTAACGGAGTCGGGGCGTGAGTATATCAGTATGTAATAAAATAAGGATTTAGGGCCCATTTAAGGTTGTGGAATATTACTATACATTACTAACATTACTCCAGCCATGGAAAAAAATTGCTGTCAGTTTTGCCGAGGTAAATTAATGCTGTGACATGAAATTTGGTGTATGTGCGATTCTTATTATAAATACACTGCATCTCTCTGAGTGATGTATAGAATCTAGCCAGAGGTAGAAGCATTAAATGAATTCTAATCTACCATAAGGTAACTTCATTTCCTAGCAAAGACTGATGTATGCTTTTATTGTTTCTCGTATACATGTTAGGAACTCATTCATGGTATGTGTAAATTAATGGGTCAATCGTAGACTCGTAGTGCCTTGGTACGGAACCAGCTGTATCTGCACTGTTTATATGTGAAATTTTCAATTAATGATTTTTAGATTAAAAATTTTTTTTTGAAAAGATTCTGTATACATAAAATAATTTTTTAAAACAATAAAATAAAAATAAAAACAAAATTCAATTGACATCCAAATTAGATCAAGACGGAGGGCAATGGTGACGAGTTCTTAATATATATCATTTCACATAACACTAAAACTCATACCATTTTGATATGAGAGGATACAATGAGGTCCCATGTAAGGGAAAAAAATTACAAAACAAGTCTCAGAAGTTGTTATTCTCTACTCTAGAACTTACCATTACAACTTGTTCAGGTTGTTATTGGACCTTTTAGTAGTTACTTCTCTTGTATGAGACTTGATTGTAATTCTCCCTTTTGATATTGGGTGCTTGTATTTATCATGCGTGCAAGGAACACAAATGTTATACTCCCTCGGGTTCTTATTATAAACTTCAAATAACTAATTTACATATAACAAATTGTTAGTTAAAATTAGTCAGAAGCAATAAATAAGTAAGAAATATAGTTTTGTTTTCAAATATGCCCTTATAATAAATGAGAAAAAGAATAAAAAACAGTGTGTGCAGAAATGTGATAAGAGATAGTGTAATAAAGGAGAGAAAATAAATAATTAAAGGCAAAAATGAAAAAAAAAAAGTATTAAATGTTAAGACAAATCTCAAATTGAAACTTATAAAATGGATTATATCCTTTCCGAATTTGAAGCTCTTAAATAGAGCCAGAGGGAGTATTGATCATTGTTAACAAGTCAATTTTTATACGTTCTTTATAATTGGGTTGGCCTATCATTATTCTACACCCGTCTACTTAAGAAAAATAATTCTTTAGGTAAATCAACTTTATTGGCGATAAATTGATCAACTCAATTATTTTCACATACTTACTGAGTTTCCCAAACAGTTATCTAAGATTAAATATGCAGTTATAATTTAAGCAAATTAATTTTTTATGTGAGGTGATTATGCATATACGTAGCTCCATAAATAAGCTCAACTGGCTCAACTAATAGGTGATCCAAATTATTTTAAAACACTAAATGCTACTACTGAAAAACATTTCAAAATACCATCTGCTATTTAGAAAGAAGAAAAAAGGTATTCAAAACCGATCATTTTACACTCCAAAATAATATAGTTTTAGGTATGGCAGCAAATGGGAGGATGAGGCAGAGGGAAGCCATCCCCCACCGCCACCTACGGACAAACACCAAATTCCTTAATTAGAATATGTGTGCAGAACTAGAAAGCTACCCTTTTTAAAGGCCTTTGCGGAATATTAAGCACATGATTAAGCACATTTATGGCTCTAATCTGGCACTCTGTATTGAGGGTTGATATAATTAATCAAGCACTAATTAGAATGTTAAGTGTGAGTGAATTATTGAGTTTAATATATACTGTGTCCAATCCTTAATAAGAATAGCAAACAACTAATTTATAAATATTAAGAAATGAATTGATGTGATCCAAAAAAAAAAGAATGAGTTGAGATTTTATACATTTAATACTAAAATAAATTTTTATCTGGCTACCATATTTTGGAATAAAGGTAAAGGTGAGTCTAATGTAATTTTGTTCTCTTCATTTATATGCTCTTTCAATATTGATCTTAATTATCCCTCTTTAATCCATGTTGACTCATTTGGTAATAGAATTAAGGGAGAATTAGAATGGGTCCTAACAAAAGAAATAATCATTAGTAAGTCTCAATAAGAAGTGAGTATTTGTCATTTATTACTCTAAAACTTCATAGCAGGTCTCCTTATAATTAAACACTCTTTGCTTGTTAGTTTTTTAAATAAATGAATTTTAGTTGGTATAGACGTTGTTTATGTCTCGATTAAGTAATTAAATGTGTCTTTTTCTATTTCTCTTGTTCTTAATGTAAGATTTAATTAACTAATTTGAGTATATTAAGGATATTAGTTGAATTAGTAAATATGATTTTTTTTAAAATACCCTAAACATCTTTTTAATTCTCTTCATCCCTCTCCTACTTGATTATTATTGAGGAAATATCAATACTGTTAATTTGGAAAAAAGTTGATAATTATATGAAATAGGTTTTATATTTAAAACGAACATTAATTCTCCAATTAAATCCTACATTAAGGAATGGAGGAGTACAACTCTGATCATTTTTAATTGTCACTTGTAGGATGAGATTTTAGTTGTTACTTGTATATTTTTTAATGCTTCATTTTCAATTCTATCCCTGTTAATTAAGAGGAGACAAATGTAAAAGTGAAGAGAGAGAGAATGGTTGAGGGGCAAAAAAAAAGAAAAAAGTAGCTAGCTATTTAATAAGAGTAAAAGTGATATGTTTAATGATTTCCTAGATACGTCAGAAACTCCTTGCTAAGCGGTTGATGCTCATCACCGAAACGCTCCGTTTTTATCATTGAGAGAGAAATCTTGGCCATTGATTGCTTAATAATCCTAACCATCGAATTCTGAAATTTGAAATTTCTTTATCTTAGTGGAAAGGCTACATACCACTCAGTTTCGCTCATTGGCTGAGCAGATTTTCCATGAGCCTCATCACTTGCGAGCCTTATCGGCGGTGGCTGTCATTGGACGGTGCATTGAGTCTCCAATCTTATGCCAAATCTGAAACTTGGAACTCTGTGATGTGGGATTTGGGATTATAGGGGTTTCAAAGTTCAATTTTTGATGATGTGGTCTAATTTTTGCCGGAAGACTTGCGGTACCTCGATGATGATATTGGCCTCTTGAAGAAGAGCGATCGAAGCGGCGTTTTCTCGAGAGGAAAAAGTTTTTCCTTAATTATAAAATTTATTGGATGTTTCTTTTTGGGACTTAATATAGCGATTTCGAGCTTTGCTTGAGACTTGTAGGTGCCAGGAGGGAAGCTATACGTGAACTACTTATTGGTGGTGAAACTGTTTTTTGCCTTGTTCATTGGCATCTGTACATTGCTGATTTTCATCTGACTTACATGCGACCACGTTGAATTTTAACGCACATTGTGTTTTACTTTCATAACCATTGATTCTGATTAAGGATACCAGGCCCAAAAAAGATCTGAATAAGGATAGCCATTTGTGTCTGAAAGTTTTCCCCTAAAAACCTGTGTCTCTGTTGATAATCGTGATACATATAAAGTACAACCTCCGGGTCACTAATTATAAAAATTCGTTTATAGTTTATAAATAAAGTTTTATAACTAGGATACTATAATAATTTACTTCACACCAAAACAACTTCGTTTGAGTTGTTAGCAACACTGTAGCAATGATTGGATGGAACCCCTACCAGCTCCTATTAATTGAAACGGTGCGTGTCGGTTGATGAGCAGTTGAGCACAGGGAAGCTGGTTCCGCGTACAATATGGTCAACGAAACACCTAATTGCGTGATCTGCTAATCTCTTTAATAATTAATAGACCAAATTAAGGCGAGTAAATCATTTTCATATAGAGAAGCTCATTTTTCCCGTGTTATTCATGTCTCTTTTTTCATGAATATTTTATTATAAAGAAGAGTGCCCTTTTTCCACACGTTCGTATGATGATATGATTGGATAAAGATCAAGGGGGAAAAAAAGAAGCAAAGCTTTAATAGAAGTCTGTGATTAGTACGCACAAAGCAATTCAACGTTTATATAATGATATAATTGAATAAATATTTAAAAAAATCTATAATACACCACCAATTGAAGCCTTTATAATTATTTTCGCAAATCTCAATTTCAAAACTTGGCTATCGATCTTACATTAACAAACCGCCCAAAAAGTAGATTCACGTGAATTTTTTTTTTATTATTTTGAAAAAGTGAGAGTGTGCTAGAATGATATGACAGAATATATTAATGATAAAGCTCTTTGCAGATATGCATGATTAATCGGAACTGTTCTTGCCTAGCTGGCTGGTCAATAATTTGTCTGACCACTATATGTGTGTGTGTGGCTCCTGGATCAAAATAATAACCAGCAACAATTGATCGAAGGATTATAGCTAAGAAGATGGAGACAGAAAACGTAGGCTACCACGAAAGCAGATTCTTAGACAAAGAGGGAAAAGTCAGAAGCTTGAAGATCCCAGTGGTTCAAGAGCTTATTCGCCGAGGACTCACACACTTGCCTGATGACTTCAGGAGGTTTCATCATCCAAACCTAACCCCAACTGCCTTCCAGGATGTCCCCACCATAAACTTGGCCTTACTGAAACATGGGTCCGAGCCCGTGGCTCGAGCACTAGAGTTAGCCAAGTTAGCCCAAGCTGCTAAGCACTTGGGTCTCTTCTTGATCCTACATCACGGTATTGTAATATACTAACTGACATACGTTCACAAGAGATTAATTAAGTGATTAATGCAGAAACAGAAGGGTACTGATATATTGTTGTATCTTTTTTAATATGCAGGGATTGAAAGGAAGTGGTGGAAGGGGCAAATGAAGCAGTAAGAGGGTTTCTTTGAGTTAAGTTATGAAGAGAAGAAAGCAAGCGTGGGAAGTTACGGTAAAGTCGTAGATAATATGGGGTATGGCGGAAACTTCATTGTAAAGTCCGAAGATCAAATATGGGACTGGGTTGATCGCCTCAGTCTCAGAGCATTTCCTCCTATTGCTCCTCATGAGAATATCCATGTTTGGCCTCTCAAACCATCCAATTTCAGGTCCCTTGACTTCTTCTCCCCCAATTTCTCTCATTACCATATCACCATCTGTATATACACATACATAACACTATATATATATATATATATATATATGTGGAATATATTGCAGAGAGCAGTGGAAGCATATGTGGGAGAGGCGAGAAGAGTGATGGACTCCATACTTGTGAACTTAGCAGAAGCTCTGTCGCTTGAAAACGACGACGTATTCCTCAAGTACTTCCACCCCAAAGAGAGTGAGATCAAACTAAAGCTGAACTACTATCCACCGTGCCCTTCCCCTGACCAAACCCTGGGTCTCATCCCTCACTCCGACCCAAGCGCCCTGACCCTCTCTCGCAGTTCGGCTCTAGCGATGGCCTGCAAGTGTTTCAACCATGAGGACCGAACCTGGCTCACTGCGTCATGGCCACAGGCCAGCAGCTGCTGGTGTCAGGGACTGCTGTGGGACTTCTTGAGATCATGAGCAATGGAAATTTTCAAAGCTCGTGGCACAGAGTTGTTCCTTTGAGGGACGTGGCACGTGGGTCCATTACTTTGTTCTATAACCCGCCACCCAAAACCGTAATTGAGCCAGTGGCTGCTGATGATGATGATCAGGATGATGGCTATAGGAACGTGGTTGTGGAGGACTATGCGAAACATTACTACAAGGTTGTTCCTACTGAGGACAAAATGACCACCGACTTCGCTAAGCTCAGTTAATTCAATGTGGCGTGTGCGATATCGTTGTTTTTAAATTATATGCATCCCATGGCGCGGACTACAGCAGAAGATAAATTTGTGTGTCTGTTGTTTATTGTTCTGTAACGTAATGAAAGATGTAATAAAATGTCTATTGTTTTTTGCAACGTGATGAAAGATCTCTTGAGAAACACTGCCGTTGTTCCTGTACACACCTTCCCCCACTATATACATACCTGCTTCTTCAACTTCTTTCTCCTTTCTTTAATTTGTCACAAGATCTTGTGAGCTAAACTGGTTCAAATCATCCATGTTGAGCACTATATTGACTCATGTTTAGTAATTAAGATGGGTTCTAACAAATGAAACAAATAACGACAACTTTCATGTTTTAAGTTCTTTTTTTTTTTAAATCAACAAGAATTGAAGCTAACTCATGGTTAAAACTGGGTTCAAATGAACATTGAGTGGTGGACATTGACATTGATCTGGCGATGTTTGAGATGAAGGATGGCTTAATTGTGAAAAAATACGAGCCTTTGTAAGTTCATTTAGCATCATATATGAAGCCCATTATGTATATAAAACAAGGATTTTGGGGCGCATTTAAGGTTGTAGAGGACTGTGTGAGATATTGCTATAAGGTTAGTCCAGCCATGGGGAAAAAAATTGCTTTCAGTTTTGCCAAGGTAAATTAATATGCTGACACGAAATTTGGTGTATGTGCAATTCTTACTATAAATATACTGCATCTCTGTGTGTGATATGTCTAGAATGTGGTCAGAGGTAGACGCATTATTAAATGAACTCTAGTCTACCATAAGGACGCTTCCATTTCCTAGCAAAGACTGATCTATGCTTTTATCGTTTCTCGTATATATGGTTGGAAGTCATTCATGGTATGCGTAAATTAATGGGTTCTCATATACACATTCAACTGTAGTGCTTTGGTACTAACAGCTTGTATTAATTTTGATGAAAGGTACAGATATAAATGTATATACACATTGCTGACAAGTCTTTCATTTTATATGTTCATATATGTTGTTTATATTTTGTTTGGCCTACCATTATTTTATACTGTCTACTTAAGCACAGTATTGTTCTTGGGTAAATCAACTTCACTGGGGATAAATTGATCTACTCATACTTAAACTGAGTTCCCCAAACAAATATATGAGCTTAAATATGCAGTTATAGTTTAAGAAAATTAATATTTCTGTGTGAGATGAATATGCAGCTCCATAAATAAGGCCCAGCTGGCTCAACCAACGGTTGCTCAGAATTGTAATACCTTTATCTAAGCCGAGTCAGTATACTATTCTGTGTATGACCGTCGCCTAGGAACAAACACCAAGCTTAATTAGAATCATGTATGCAGAACTAGAAAGCTGTCCTTTTTAAGGTTTCTCTGTGGAATATTAAGCACAGGATTACGGACACCTATGGCTCTTATCTGGACGTTGCTCTCTATTGCTATATTGAGATTTGATATTATCAAGCAAGTACCAATTATATACTGACGTTAAGTGTGAGTGAATTTGAACTTAGAGCGTCAGGTACAAGTGAACCTGGGTTGATACAGTAAAATGTGGCGTCTTCTACTATTCTCACCATTTATACTCTCCCTCAATTTTAGGTTTCCTTCCTAGCTTGTTCCTCAACACTGCCACAAACAACCCTTGTTCATTGACTTGCTGATAAACTTCAATTTTAAACATGGACGTTAAGGATTATGCTTTTCTAAAACTGGATATAGCACAGATATTAAATACAATACCAACCAGAACTAAGCAAAAGCTTATTAATGAAGGAATGTCGCTGGGAAAGCATGTGAAGGCTTTGATATGTATACTACTACTTCCGTCGTATTTATAAGATCTCATTTGTAGTCAAGTCTTCTAAATAGAAGTGAAGGTAGTATTTATTAATTCAAACTTTTTAGATTCTCAACAGAGAGAAAATGTGTATGATGCATTTTAAGAGAGACTAAAGAGAGATAATAATTGCGAAGAAACGTGTAAATAATATATAATCATATTTTCTGCACTGGTATATTATATATGTGTGTGTATATACATGTATAGATGAATAAATGAGGGTGGTTAATGCTGATTTGTCTCATGCTTCGGCTGTTTCTCTCCTGGCGAGTCCATTGACAGCCAAAAAGCCTGTTGGAGTTTTTACTGCTGACCTGCAGTCTGTTTTGTGGGCTCATTTCTTTGTCCCAGGGTTGTTTTCTTTCTTTCTTTTTAATAGATTATTTTATTACTTTATTATATTCTACTTATTACAAACAAAGTGTTATAAATAGCACGAAAATAGTATTATTTTTTGTTATAAATTTATCTTGACAATGTATTATTGATAAATATATTTGACCGGAAATTCAAAAATATAATTGATAAAGAATATTCTTCATATATTGAATTTAGCATTTAGATTGTTTATTTTATATGTTGAATTATACAATTAATCAATATCAATTATCACTGTCTTTTTTTTTCTAAGAATTATCAATTTTAATGTAAATTATGATACTTACGCGCTACATTATTGTTCATATAAATATGATTCATCTCAAATTCTGTAATGATTTAATTCAAGGCTTCAAGTTGTTATTAAACTCATGGTAATTTTATGCACCCAAAAATATAATTGGATCGTAATTTTTATTTAAAAAAATAAAGATATGAATACAATTGCAATTGTTTAATTTTTTAAATGCATACATGTTCTAAGAATATTTAATTGTTGTGTTAAAAATTTCAATTCAATAGAAAATAATTAAATACACGCTAGACCGGTATTTCCTTATGTTTTGTTGAATCTTTTTACAATATTTAATATTATAAAATCAATATACATATATTTATAGGACAATAACAAAAAAAAAGTTGAAATTTTGAAAATACCAAATAAAAAATATCCATAAAAATTATTTTTATTTATAAATTTAAATTTGTCAATACTAAATAAAATTGTCTATTTGATTGAAAATTTGTAATTTTGATTTTTTTTTATAATTATTCTCCTTATATTTATTAGTTTTGTATTAAAAATATTACGGTATTGCCCCCTTCTTTTTGTCTGTTTCGTCCGTACATGCTCCTTCTTTTGATTAGACCTTTCACTCGTCGTTCGTCAAATCATATCTTTTACTTCCCCCATTCTTCTCACCCTTACACCTGGATGGCTCCGATTCTTTCCCTCCAAAACGCCTTTCCTTCCTTCCATCCACCCCATTTCGTATTCCTGACGTGGCATTCCCTCATCACCCCCCCACGTCACGCTCCTACCCCCGATCTCTGGTATCGGGAGAGGAGAGGCACCACACGGCCGTCGTTTGCTCCCCAGGGATTTTACGCTTTTATCCTTCCACCTGGAGCTTCCTTTAGCCCAACAAACTAACAAAGTCCTCACCCTAGTGTCTATTTCTGGTAATGCGTACAATAAACTAATAAAGTCACCCACGAGCCACGAAAGACAAAGTGCCAGCTTTTTATTTGCCGAGATTTTATTTACATTGGCCACTTACAGCACTCCTTGTCGGACACGTGGCTCTTCCCCACTGGTCCATTCGGTCGCGTACTTTTTCAGAACATCTCAAATGTTTTTACTGAATAATTATAAAATTTTATTTATAAACTATAAGTAAAATCTTATAATTAAACACGTAGTATAAAACACAACTAAAGAGCCTTTGAAGTTTCAGCATTAAATCCTACTACTACTTATTATTATGGGTTAATATAATTTTTTATTTTTTAAATTTGTTTTTATTTTACTTTTAATCTTTTAAATTTTAATTATGAGTTTTGGTTCTTTTATGTTTTTATTAAATTATAAGACAAATATTTTAAATAAAAAATATTTAGAATTTAAAAATCAAAATTAACAAAATGATAAAAAATTTAAAAATAAAAAATTATATTAATCATATTATTATTATGTTAATATAATTTTTGATTCATCCGTATTATAAAATTCCCTGCAATTTTTCGGCCAAGGGTAATTGTAACATGGTTGAAAAAGTAAACGACAATATGTCACCAAGAAAAAAGATAATAATTAATTAATGTATTAACTAAATGTCACAAATAATCAAGATTACCTTAACTCCATCCGAATCGAGGCCCCTCAAAACCATCACCGTTGATTCTAACAGAAAGAGGACATTGACAGAAATAAAAACTACAAGTAACCTCTCTCTCTTGCTGACAACAGATATTAAAAGGAAAGGACAACTAAAAAACAGAGGCGAATTCATATGGTGATGATGAATAATGAGGATACTGCAGAGGAGGTCTATTCCCCGGCAGGATCAGGGGATCGCGCCCGCTTGTTGAGCGGCTCGGCTTCGCTGGTTGACGCTGGGTTCTCCGAGCGAGTTTCGCAGCTGCCGCATGAACTAACAGCGTCGAGCACTCCCACTGGACTCGAAGGCCGCTCCGGCTCGGCTCCGGGGCATTTATAGCCAGCATAGGGACACGTGTCCACCACGTAATCCTCCATTAGTTGGTGACAGCTTCTCACCATTTCCTGTCCCCGAAGAAGAAAGTTTCTTTCAATAAATAAAGACACCAAATTTTGTCACCCACACACGCACACTCCTTTCCATGCTTCTCACTTTCTTCCATTTTCTTTTCTTTTCGGGAACCCAAAAAATACTCAGCCCTTAATCTGCGTTATACACAATGCAGCTGGAATCATTTGACGTTATAATGCAAAAGTCATTTTCAAGGTCACAAACACGTTTAGTAATTACGTTCCCCGTTCTGATCCAATAATTTACCTATTCGAATTATTAAAGACGTAAGATTTATTATAGCACAGAAATAACCTGTGAAAGGGTAAAACAAGATTATGAATAATTTATATTCACGACTAAGGAGTATGCGGGTACTTTGTTTACTCCATCATGGAAGAACGGCGGCGATTGGCCCTGGCCAGCTGAACAGAGAACCGCAGCGGCCGCTATGGCCGACGGCGCAAAACCCAAGAAATCAATAACTGTAATGTTATTCACAGAGATCGGAGTAGTGAGTTAGATAAATCACAAATACAGGGATCCATTGAGAAAACCGTTAAGTGGAGTCAGGTATATGTGGTACCGAGGGCAGTGCTGAGGATGAGATTGGAAGCAGCGGAGAAGAGCCGGGCTATGGAATCGGGTTGCGGGTCGCAAGAGAGCTTAGAGATGAAGTAATGGAGATAATCGAAGGGTGTTATGGAGCGTAATCTCCAGCTTAGCTTGGTCATGAGACACAGCTCCATTCTTTGAATCGTTTTGGGTTCGAATACAAATCTGGGATCCACTAATTGAAGGTCCAGTAACAGAGGCACTTCAGGTTCCTCCATTTTCGCCGCTAAAGACAAGCATGCCACTGATAGCAGATGATACTCCCACTGACTTTGTCGCTGCGAATAACAAGAAATCACGTCAGATATTTCCCCGGGAAATCTGATATTTTCTGGAAGAACCTCGATTTTCTTCGCATGGGAGGTACCGGAAGTGGAGAGCAAGACAGAAAACGATCGAGGTAGTTGACTGAGAGGAACGCCGTTACCGGACGAAACTCGTAGTGTGCGCGAACCTGCATTTTCCACAGATCGACAGACAAATCAAATCAGAAAATCCAACAAACAACTGTTCAAATACGTTATGTAACTGGCGCGTCAGGCGTGTTGATGCGGACCTTCAAGATCCAGTTGATGGAGTCTTGGCGAGCGGTTACGTCGATTAAACGAAAACGGCACCGCCGCAGGTAATCTGGGTCGGGCATGTGCTGTGCCTCGACGTCGATGAGTCCGCCGATGGTTGCGTCGTCTGAAGGAGGTGAATACGGCTGCAAGTACGGCGGCGACGTCCTTTGGTTTTCACCGTAGACAACTTCATCGGCAACCTCACCGCACAGCAAGTCACCGGCGGCCGGCGAGCAAGACATTGTGTAGGTGGATGGTGAAAGAGTACGAAAGTCCGGTCACAACTCCCAACAGCAATGATGGCGCTGCGTTTGGTTTGGTCATGGCTGGGAATCAAGATCCTGGGCTTGACATTGTTTAAAAGCTGGATAGAAGATTTTTGTACGGCGTGCTTCGTTTGTCTGTTTTGCTTCTGCGGGTGAGTTACAGAGCTTGAGAAATGAGGAGGGAGGAGTCGGGAAGCAGGGACGAGACAGGGGAAAAGAGAGAAGCGAAAGTGGGAGGCTAAAGGGGAGCAAGCGTATTAATGCTAATGAGATGTGAGGTGGTGATTTCTCCGTCGCTATTTGATGGATTATTTCTCATACTTTCATATTTTTATTATGGGACATATTTCTTTTTGCCAATAAATTGTAATGGGACAATTACGTCAAACGACGAGAGAAGTACCATATGCTAAAAGGTCTTTAAAATTATAAGTATTCTGAAAAGTTAAAGGCCAAATTCTAAATTGTAAAATATTCTTTTTGCCGATAAAGTGTAAAATATTTTATAAAAAAACAATATCATGTTGATAAAAAAATTGTTAAAATTAATTATGGACGATAAATATGTAAAAATTGTTATTTTTTCTCACAAAAATTTTTATTAATAAGAAGAGAAAAAAGTATAGGACAGAGTAAAAAAAAATACTCCTTCGGTTCTTAATATATGACTTAATTGTTGAGTTGATTTTGGTCCTAAATATAAGACTTACCTCTCATATTTATCAATTTTCTCTAAATTACCTTTATAGATATTTTCTTAACTATAATTAAGTAGAAGAAGAAGAGGTATTAAGAAAGATGATTATAGTATTTTATGAAAAACGTGTCACCTTTCTTATAATTAACTAATTTACCTAGCTTTCTCGATATAATCAAATTAGTTAAATAGGTCTTATATTAAGGATCGGAAGTGTATTAAAGTAAAAAGAATTGTGTGAGAGAACAAAAATGTGGCGGTTGAAGAGTGTGCATAAATCAGGAAAGAAATAATGCAGAATGAGCGAGTCAAGATAGGAAATTAACAAGAAAAATTGAGACATCATCTAAGTATACTTTTATAAACAAAAACAGGTTGTGGTGGGTCTTTCTTGTAAGAATAAACAGAGGGATTAGATTGTAAGCGTGGCAAGACAAAAATTGCAAGGTATAATTGGATGATTTCGAAGTATGACTAGTGAGGACAATTCTTTTGTTATTATCGTACTTTCGTGTTAAATCATGCTCCTTGTTTTCAATTGTTTCTATTGTACATAGTTAACTTGTGAATTATTGCTTCAAATCATTATTTAACAATGGCGAGATGTATGCAATAGTCCTTGTATAGTTCTCATTAACTGTTCACATGGAGCATGCTGCTTTTGTCTCACTAATAATTGTATGAGGACTAAAAGATCAATTGCTTCTATTCTACATCATGAATCCTGTTAATTATTACTCCTCCGGTCCTAATTATAAGATCCAATTGACTTATTTGAGGAGATTAAGGAAGTAAGTTAAGTTGGTTATTTATAATAAATAAGTGTTGTCATTCCTAAAATATCCTTGCTAATTAAGTATATTGGCTAAAACTATCATTATTAGAAGGATTATCTTGGAAAAAATACATAAATATAAGAGACAAATGGATTGGGGTCTTATATTTAGGACCAAATAAAAAGTCAAATGGGGTCTTATAATAAGGACCGGAGGAGTACTAATTTTGGTTCTTACATGCAATTCTCTCCCATTATATACTAAGTTTTACATTTAAGAACAGCATTTTATTTTTATTTCAACTGGGTTTTAAAACGGAAACATGTAATTATGTATTGTCGGTTCTAATTACAAAACTTCATTTATAGCCAACAAAATTTTGCAATCAGTACTCTAACAAAAGTGATGTTTTCATGAAAAGTCAGAGATTTCTTGATTCCCCTTGTCTGTGTGTCGAGTGTTTTTTTCGCGATTTTAAGTAACCCAACCGAAGAATTTGTGCCCCCATTATTTATGAATTTACAATAAACAGAATAAATACATGAAAATCATGTGTTTTTTGGAACTTTTCTTGTTTGTTTGGCCAACTGTATTTGTTGAAACTTGAAAATTTATAAATTCTTTCTTTTTAATTGACAAAAACACTGCTTTAAAAACTGGAAAAGTGATCAGAATAACAACCTGAGAGGCTATATGTTCGTTTTACGGGTTGGTCAATTGATAGATAATCATAAATGTAGAGTCTTGCCTTAGGTGAACATCTCTGTAAATATTGAAAGAAATACTATATATCGAAGCCCTTTTCTTTTCTTTTTTTTTAAGATTCCCATGAGAAAAATTATCCTTAAGAATAAAATCAGGTTAACATGATTTTTTATTTTTCAAGTTTATTTTTATTTTAGTTTTGATTTTTTAAATTTTAAATCATAAGTTTTAATTCTTTTAAAGGTAAAATAATTCAATTTTTTATTAAATTATACGAAGCAATACTTTAAATGAAAATAAACTTGAAGGACTAAATCCTATGATTTTAAACCTGAGAAACTAAAATCAAAATAAAAATAAACTTGAAAGAATAAAAATTATACTAACCTGTGAAACAACACACAAAGTATGAAAAAAAAATCTTCAAATCAGAGAAAAACAACAGGAACAAACCCTAGCCAACTTCTTCACACAAGACTTTATGATTAGCATCCCTATTTGAGATTCTAAAGAAGAAGGTATTCGGCATAGAATCCAATCAGAAGGACACATTTCTTTAAAAGAGCACTGGTAAGCCAGTTAGTAATCAAGTTGACTTTTCTAAGAATCTAAATAATATTAAATAATATAATAGCCCACCAATAAAAGTTTGGTATAACAGAAAGAGCTAGTCCCTCACAACATAACAAACCAAAGTTCAAATCCCTACTGAAAAAGGTGTTCACATTTAGTGCCCAATAATACCTCGAATCGGATTATCTTTAATAGAAAGATAACTATACTTTAATAAATAAATAATATAATGGTCCCGATCAGTTTCCTTTTAATAAGAAACTATCGAATAGCTATGACATTCTTGTTTACACAAGACACAGGTTCTTTACTATCAGATTCATATACCACATTTTCCAAATCTTCGTTAGAGACTCTAACCACAAAACTAATAGCTTGTCTGGTAAAAACTGCGTTCGCAATGATTATAAATTTTATATAAGCACCGGAATTTCATACAAGTATGAATGAGTTAAATCCCTCTGTAAATAAAATAATCATCATCAATTAATTTTATATCTAAAATTTAGAAAGCCAGCTGGAGTGCATCATAATTAATGCTCCTCGATTTTCTGGTTCCTTTTTCTCCCCAACTCTTAGCCCAACCCTCCGTGTGCTGGACTGATTAATGCCAAATCATCGTGAAGCCGCACATGTGATAATAAATTTTGAAACAAAACAAGTATACTGTAGGAGTAATAACAAATTGTTAAATTGTTAAAAAAAAAATCCTAGAAACGTTTTTCTTTTTGGTCAAATCTAAATAACGTCTGTTAATGACTATGATTAAAAGTGGATGTCACGCGGACAGTGACATAATTTGAAGTGTAATAATTGTGAAGCAGAGAAACGTTTTAGCCAAACCAGTCAGACACAGAGGAGCAAGTCAATGTGTGCGTCTCATTTTGGAAGAATTAGAACCTGTCCTTATTTTATTTAATTTTATTCCTGCATTTTTTTCTTCAATGCTAATATGAAAAACTCTTCTCCACCGTTTTGAAAACAATAAATGAGATTTTTTTTTGCTTATTTTAGCCTACGAAATTTTCAGTGATACTATATTTATGCATTTCAACTAAAAAGTTACGTTAATCATGTGAAGCAAAATTTCATCGAGTTTGTTGCTCTAGAGATTGTAAAGAAGCCAATCCATTGCGAAAGGATAACATTGTTCACGAAAGAGCGAGAAAACTGTCATCAGTTCTTGCGCGGGATCAAATCACGATCGAAGCCTTCATCTTCCTCCAATCGAGTATAGGTTTCTCTCCTTGAGTCCGTAAAACCAGAGAATAGCCTATCCACCTAATATTTTTGATCTTGCTCTTCTCAAACAACACAGGATGACCGATCACAACCAGCACCAGCAGCAACCCGTTGGAGTTCCACCACCGCAAGGTCCTCATCCTTCACTTTCTCTTCGTGCATTTGATCATCGTCTTTATAGGCTCGTGATTATCGACGACGATGTCAACATTATAGGAATTTATAATCTCACTGTGATTTTGAATTGTCTGAATCTGCAGGGTATCCACCGTTGGAGACAGTTTCGAAGGACAGTTATCCTCAGCCGGGGCACTCATCGCCTGGATATCCACCGCCAGGATATCCGCCGCAGGGATATCCATCGCAGGGATATCCGCCGCAGGGGTATCCGCAGCAGGGATATCCTCCTCAGGGATATCCGCCCCAAGGATATCCTCCCCCGCCGTATCCTGCCGGCCAAGGATATCCACCGCCGTACTATGGACCTCAATACGCTCAACAACCCCCGCCACCGAAAAAAGATTCCGCCGACGATTGCTTGACAGGATGGTAAGTCCTTCTTCTTCTTGTCTTCCCTGTCGTTCTCTGTGTTCTTTGTGATTCAGTGCGATCCGGTCACCACCGGTGATTCCTCTGTGTCGCGCGGGGCAGGGTTCCCGCGTTGTTAGGCGTGGTATTCGTGTTTTCTTGGCTGCATTTTGCTGCGTACCTTTTGCTTTTCCCTCTCTTCTCGGTTGATTAGGGATAGTGATTTCGTCATTTTTCAGTTCCATAATTTATTTTTTCGACATTGTTTTCTCAAAGTCGTACTCCTTTTTATTTATTCTTTGATTTTGATTTCATTTTACATATATGCAGAATCTTAAAGTTTTAAAATAATTTAAATCTTCCCACAAACAATGCTAATTTCTTAAAAACATTTATGATGGTTAAGCATTACTATTTATTATTTTTGAAGTTAAGGAGGCTTTTGGTGTCATTATTCATTGGGCTTTAAGGGAGACATGTAGACTGAGATTTTATAAATTTATATTTAAGAACTCAATTAGAATAACTTATAAGCAGTTTTTTAATTATAATTTACGAAATATGATATAAATATGTGAAATAAATTTTTTCTCGATATATATAAAATATCTTTATAAGTGATTTTAAAAGTGATGACAAACATGGCTTAAATTCAATCTTCCAATCAGCTTCTAGGGTATTAACTACTAAATATTATTATCTCATGTCCTCATTATAAGACCTAATTTGTATCTTATTTGTAAAGGCTGCAAATGAAGTCTTATAATTAAGACCGAGGATAGTACTATAAAAATATTTCACAATTAGGCTTTCTTTACTCCACTTCTGTTAACAAACATGCTTCTATAATTAAAGTTACTTTTCAATCCACCGACTATTTGATGTACCATGATTATATTTGCAATTTTGGTGCAGTTGTGCTGCTCTATGTTGTTGCTGTATGCTGGATGCGTGCTTCTAAGAAGTCACCAATTACCTTATGCAAATTATGGACTCCGTCAAGTGCGTTCGTTCAACGCACAAAATATTTTTCTTGTTTTTCTAATATTGTTTAATTGTTTGATTATTATTTCTTTTTGCTCCAATTTTTTTTTAATTATTATGAATAGATGACCTATTGGCATTGCTATTAAAAGGCCCACTGCCCTGCAGGTTCGGTGTTCTGTTAGGTCCCAAGTTAGCTTCCAACCCTGCTGAACGACTTTAATCATTGTTCCTCAACCAAACTAGGATAGCTTTCCTGTATTTACGTACAATTCAAAATAAACCATATTACTACTTTAAAAAAAAAGAGTAAAGCTTACCTTTTTCATATATTGTATTGATGGAGTCTTAATTGTAGGTTACTACCTAAAATTTTTTATTTTTTTAAAACTACCTTTTTTTTTGGGGCCAGGGTAAAGCCATCTTACTGTTGTCACATAATCTATAATGACATCGATCATCATTATATAATACTTCTCCGATTATTAATATAAGATCTATTTAACTCATTTAATTAGATTAAAAAAGTTAATTAAGTTAGTTAATTATAAAAAAACATATTTTTCTAAAATAGTGTAATCATCTTTTTTAATATCGTTTCTCCCTATTCTATTTGATTATAGTTGAGGGAGTATCCATAATGATAATTTAAAAAAAACTGAAAAATATGAAAAATAGGTATTATCTTTAGGATCAATATCAACTCAATAATTAGATCATCTATTAAAGAACATAAGAGTATATAATAAAAGATTTATCAGAAGCCGCTAAACTAAATTACTCACATGGAAAAATTTATTTGTGAGTGTAATTGACGGGACCATTTTCTGTTATAGTTTCTGCGCGGTTTTTAACCAAACTAGATCTAGCAGGTTCCCTCGTAAATGTGTAATCATTGCTGTGCAATGATGGCAAAAAAAAAAGAATTGCTACGCAATTACTTCAATTAAAAATGAACAATGCATCACTTTGTTTTGGTATCGTTTTATTATTTGGAAAGCCTCTAGCATGTCATAAATAATTTTTTTAATTACCCGGGCATTGAAAAAAGTTAAGATTTTTTTAAATATGTATAAAATAAACAGTTAAAAGAGAATAAATTATTTTGTAATGGAGTCACAGTTAAAATAAACAAGCAATACCCTATGCAATTGCATAGAATTACACTTCTTTAGGCGAAAGGAGATGGTAATAGTTAATTATCATAGGTAATTTGTATAAGCACAGGTGTAACAAACAAATCAGACAAGTGAAGTTCTTTGAGTCCGGAAGGCACCTCTTGCAACTATGTTTGTTCTGATGGGAGCTCTAGCCTTCAAATCTGCGCACACTTCATTAGAATACTAATCATTATAATTTAAGTTACTAATGACGACTCTTTCAGTTGTTAATATTAGAATTAATTGTATATTAGCTGTCAAGTGTATTAGCTTAGCTGTCAATATTAGAGTTAGTTATAACCATCAGTTTCACAATAGAAAGCCACGTGTATGTCTTAACTAGCTTTAACTGGATGATCCTATTTGGTCAAATATCTAGCGACAAACTCCTATGTTCCTTTCATTACTGGCTGTATATACTGTAAGCTTGTAGTTCAATAAGATTGACTCATTCACTTTTACTTCAGATTCTTCATAATCAATGCATATTTAAAGAAAATAAGAGTAATTTGGTAATTAAATAAATAAAATCTCTTACAATAAGATCTCTTAGAATTTCAAAATAATTTAATAATTTAAAAAAATATTTTTATATTTAATTGTTTTGGGTGAGATCTTATTATAACTTTCCTAATGAATTAAGCATTATACGACTTAAAATTCAATGGGCAGCCGATAAGTTTTAGAGGGTGTTTGAATAGAAACCAAACCATGATTTCAGAAGTGATTTTACAGTTTACGAGGTAAATATGTAGAGGAGTTTATCTTGATTTACAGAAAAGTGCTTCTGAGAAGGACTTTTTAGGGTATCCAAACACCCCTTTAATTACTGGGCGTTTCGTTCTACTGTGAAAGAAAACTTCGGGCAGTCCACGACTAGAAATAGCCCCACATCGGGGAGTCAGCCTCACAGCAGAGCAAGAGCAGCTATAAAAGCCGAAGAGGCCTCTCGTCAAAAGCATACCTTTCTCGGCCTTTTGGCTAAGATCAAGTGTAGTATCTGTTCTTATCAGTTTAATATCTGATACGTGGGCCATCGGCCCACATGATATTAAATTAATTTTTTTAGGGTGAGGATCCATCACAATAGCTTGCTATTGGGGTCCTCACGTGTCGCCCATGCGTTGCACTACTGCGCGGGCCTGGCGCACCCCACCAAATCATCGTTGAAAGGAATTGTCATGAAACCGATCCATGTGGGTTGGTTTTAAAAATTAATTAGGTTCTTTATTTTGATTATCGCGATGTTGGTTCCCAACGATAATTTTACGGTGGCATGACATACGGTGATTCAATTGAAAAAATTCTAATATTAAAGTTATAAATTTTTTAATTATAAGATTGTTTATAATTGCTAGACATGTTTCCCCGCGCAAAAGTTTGAGGTAATTAATAATTCAATCGATGTAAGTGTCATCGCTAATAAATACCAATAGTATTACTGTCAATAATTTATGAACAGGATCACCAAAAAAAAGAACAGTGCTGTTTGAATATTTAATAAAAATATGCTTTAAGATAAATATGTTTACCTTGGGTGTTGCTGGCCTCGCCTCAATGATTGCATTTATACCCAAAAATTCAACTACTTTAAACGATAAGCTAGCGTTACGATTTTCATTACTTGCTTATTCACGATTCAACTTAAGTTATGCCATTTCTCATTCCCGTTCCAAATATAAAAATTAGTTGACTAATTTAAATATATTAAAAAATAAATTAAATTAGTTATTTTTATTCTTTAAATATCCTTACTAATTAAGTTTATTGGCTAGAATTATTATTATTAAAAAGATTATCTTGGAAAAAAATAATAAATATGAGAGAGCTTTATATTTAGGATTAAAATAAAAGTCAAATAAAATCTTATATTAAATAACGGAGGAAGAAGTATACTCTTATACTGCAAGGAGTCAAAAGAATAAACCATGCTATTTATAAGTATGATAATTATTTTAACTACTCCTTCCAATTCTAAATATAAGACTTGTTTTGTGGTGTAATTTATAAATTATAAATGAGATCTTATAATTAGCATATGAGTTAGTACTACTCCAATTCTAATTATAAGAGCCAATTGACTAATTTGAGGAGATTAAGAAAATAAGTTAAGTTAGTTATTTGAAATAAATAGATATTATTTTTCCTAAAATATCCTTACTAATTAAGTTTATTGATTAGAACTATCATTATTAGAGGAACTACCTTGGGAAAAAACACATAAATATGAAAGATAAAATGGATTGGAATCTTATAACTAGGATCAAAATAAAAATCAAATGAGGTATTATATTAAGGATCGAGCGTAGTATTAATTAATCCGACTCAGGTCAATTAGCAATTAATAATTAAAATAATGAAGTAATAACAGGGGAAAACCGCATTGAAGCTATCTCTGTCATTTCCCCCCTTCCGGTATCCTGCAGCTTGAATCTTGTCGTCTGCCAACTTTTCCAGATCGCAAACAGCGTTGCCGGAATACGCTTCCTTCTCATACGTAACATAGTCATTGGTCGAATTGCTTTTTGAACTTTTCTTCTCTTTTCGACTTGTGAAAGCAATTCTGAGCAGAAACCAGCCGCGATTTCGACTTTAACCTTCTGGTAACCTTCTTCGTACTACTTAATTATATATTATTGTGTTGATAATACTTCTTATGGTTAATGATTCTGTATCATGGTTTTGACTTAGTTTGTGGGCCTTAATCTTTCTTTTCTTTACTTTGGTTGGATAATTTGCTCTTTCTTTTAGTTTTGGGGAAAATGGAGCCGAGAATTATGTTTAACAGCAAATACGTGGTGCGAAGATGTTTTTTCTACTAGTACGCTGGATTTCTGTTCTATGAAGAATGAATAGAATTTGTATGTATGAAGAATGAATGGAATTTGTATGCATGACTTTTTCGGCCAATTGATGATGCTTCATTAAAAAATCTACACACAGTTCAACTTGAACACAATAGAAAGTAACAAGCTTAAATACAATGCAGAAGGAAATTAAAACAATAACCAAGTGAAACACAAAATACTTGAATGCCTATTTGAATTTGACTGTTCCGGAAGACTACTATTTTGCCTAGTAGCATAATTTTTGAGCAGAATTTGGTCGAGGAACATAGCGATTGCCATATTTCCTTTCTAAGAATCATACGTACATATGTGCGTGTGTGCCTATACATGTATGTATATGCGTATGGTTCTATGTCTCTGTATGTATAATGATATAGCATAATAGTGCTCGTGAGACTTGGTGTGAAGTTTTCCCTCTCACTCGATCTGATTTTTATGGGCTGATGTAAGTGACTATCATATGGGAGACGATGTAAAATTGTATTGTTCTTGCTCAGCAAACTCCTTACCGTGTAGACTTGTCCACTGATATGTTTTTTTTTTTTTAAAAAACAAAAAAGATGCTTGTCGGCCTCAATGCTTGGTCCTTTTCATTTGGTTATGTGAATATTTTCCTCTTATTCTTGTTTATGAGATATGATGGTAAAACTCTGACCTTTGTGTTTTGACTAAAATTGAGTCCTTAATGTATTTTGTTTGGTGATAACATGTTTTCTTTAACAGAATGGCTGAGAATATGAACAGTGAGTCCTTGTTGGCTCAGATCCAACAACTGGAACATGGTATGCACAATTTATTAAATTCTATGAGTTAATTTGACGTTTTTACAATGTACTGTAGGCTTTATGATGACAACGTGACCGATGTTGACTTATATGACTATTCACTGTTCAAAAAATGCCTAGTGTGTTCATATTTTATTTTGTTGAGAAATCCAAGTTGAGAGACAAGTTAAATGATTTTTAGCCTTCTTCTTTGGCCAGAGATTGAGCAAGTGCTAATATGTGTAGGTGTAGTATGTCAAGCCTCTATTGTTTTTTACTGGAAAATTATTCAATACATCAGCATATTTTGATGCTTAAGACCGTCTAAATTGAAATGGACTAGCAACATCTGAATCCGTTCTGTATTAAAATAAAATCAAATAGGTTTTATGATAAGTTGGCCTTTTATGAGCAGAGTTGCAGTTGGAAGCTTTGTGGTGGCAAAGGCTTTGACTTGTTGAATAGATTCTAACCTTAATGTGTATTGGAAATATAGACACTTAACAGAGAGTATAACTGCTGTTTGTTAGTTTAACTATAGCATCATTATGATGTTTCAATTGCTGTCATAAGCAACTGCTCATGATCTGATATTGTTAACCAGCAAAATGTTGCGTGTTATCATGCTGTCCCCCCCTCATTTATTATCATTTAGCTGTAAATGATTAATCTGGAAGTCTTTCTACATATGTATATATCGTAACATACCAACATGCCCTCGTTGATACTACATGCTTTTACTTTGACTGCTTATTTATTTGGCATGATAATCATGTCTTATACAAATTTAATACAAATTTAACTTACCTACTGTACAATATTGTAGAGCGTGATGAATTACGCAAAGATATTGAGCAATTATGCATGCAGCAAGCTGGGCCTGGCTATCTTGCTGTGGTTACTCGAATGCATTTTCAAAGGTACATGCTTTTACTTTGTTCTCAGGAAAATTATTCACATTTTGTTCCAGTAATGTTCTCCTATCGATGATTGGGATTAGCTGGAGGGTTGGTGTAATTGAAATAATAATAAACATAAATTTTGTTAAATTTCATATCTACTTAGGACAGCTGGACTGGAGCAAGAGATTGAGAGCTTGAAAAAGAAATTGGCTACGTGCACAAGAGATAATTTAAATCTACAAGAGGAGCTTTCAGAGGCTTACAGAATCAAAGTGAGTTATTTATTTTGTCTTATCCGTTGCTTAAATGATTCATTTGATGTGGTTTACATGGTTTCTTTGCTGTGTTCAGAGTCAACTAGCAGATCTACACAGTGCTGAGGTTGCGAAGGTCTCTTTCTTTCTACTGTCTTCATAATACTCTATATATGTTATGTACTCTGACACAGTTTTTGAATGGAAAACAAACTTGTGCATTTCTTTGCTATGGATTGTCATTATAAATAAAGTAGATCGCCTTTGTGACATGGCATGGAAACCTTGTCTCAAATTTTATTTGTATAACGTACCATAATTTAAATACTGTAAGCTTTTGGATTGTTTACTGTGAAATTTTTATATATGAAGTTTTGGGTAGAGATACTTTTGCCATGGGTTAAATAGGGGGTCTGCAATGGTCACATTGCACTGCATTTTTCCACTACCTCAGTGTAACCATAACCTTAATTAAAAGCCATGAGTTTTGCACTTGACTTGTGGCAGAAGATGATGAAATGAGTTCCCTTCTTTATACGCTTGCTAGTTATCAGAGTCTAAGAACAAGAATGTGAACTGAACTGCTAAGAAATTGACTTCAAAATTTGTCAGGTAGATGAGTGGCTCTTCTGTGATGTGAGGTTCATGGTTTTAGATCTCACAAGAATAATGATGTGTCATATTTATCTGTGTAGGGTGGGATCTAATGCGGTATCATATTGATCTATATTAGTTTAAAAAGTAAATATACATTATGACGTGCGAATGTGAGAAGTTGCGTTGCTGCTACTTTTTATTATTCTCAAATTGTAACAAATTAACCGTATTAAAAATTAAAAATTAAATTGATTATTAAAAAATATATGAAATTCATTATTATTTAGTTTTTTTAATTCAATAAGATATATTTAAAAATAAAAGGATAGAATGACATGAACTAAATGAGAAGGTCAGTGTTTGAGAATAATATTCTGCCATTTAAGGCAATACATTGCAACACAGCACACTGATATATAGAAACTCCTAACTACATACAATAGTAAAATAAAATACTACTCTAGACATCGCACATGTCATGAATATTCTCTTACAACATCTCACAAGATTGCTAGTAATAGTGCAAAGCAGATGAAGTTTTGGTGACTTGCTGACATACTTGAAAATTCCTTTGTCCAGAATATGGAAGCTGAGAAGCAGGTTAAATTTTTCCATGGTTGTGTAGCTGCCGCTTTTGCTGAAAGGGATCATGCAATAATGGAGGTTACAATTGTTATTGTTTTTCAATAGAGAATGATGTTCCGTTCTTTTGGTGCATTATATGGTGTAATACCTAATGTGGTGAGTATAAATGGCCGCTGACAGGCTGAAAAGGCCAAGGAAAAGGAGGAGTCAATGTCACAGCTAATGAATCCCATCCAGAAGAGGTATTTACAATTCTAATACTTGATTTCTTGTTAACTTTAATAAATGACCATTTAGTAAAAAACGAAGGAAAATTTTAGACTACTTTAGGGCCAGAAAAGATATTATGTTTTTGTTTCTTTTAATCTGATGATGATGCCCTGGTTGCCTGATTGTGTAAATTGCGTAGCAAAGAAGTAATGAGGGAAAATGAAGAGATCTAAGAGAAAATGTTGAAACAAAATTGCATAATTTATATCAATGTCGTGTGATTATTATTACTACTGTTTTGTGCCATCGTTTTACTTTTTATTTATTTATTTATTTTTTAAATATGCGTTACAAGATTTGTTTAAGATAAAATCATTTGTTTGTCATTACTCAAAAGTCAGCTTGTGAAATATGTCACGCAGGGTAGAAGAGCTTACCTCAGAATGTATTATACTAAAGAAACTTAATGATGATTTGCAAATTGATATGGCAAAGCTGGCGGAACAGAATGAAACTTTCAAGATGGTAATCATCTGTCTTACTTCTCTTTTTCTCTCTGGACTTCCTTTGTTATTCCCTTCATTGCCTATGGTATCTCAGGATACGCAAGACTGGTTACCCAAAAGCTGTGTTTCTCTACAGATTTCATAGCTATCTTCATTTACTATTTTCTTCTTTATGCAAATTGTTTGTCTCTTCACATAGTGACGTGATAAAACAATTCGCTGCCACATTTAAGAATATGTGATTATAAGTTGTGTTATGTAAATATTGAAAGAAATATGAGTCAGTTAGGTTAGGTAGTAAGAGTTACGGATTGGGGAGTCTATAATTGTATATAAATAGGCATAGGGACAAACCCTGAGATTATTGTTGAATTTGAAACTAATCAGTGTGCTATTCAGCTATCTAATTCTCTCTTTCTCTCTGTTTCCCCAAGTTGTCTTCTACTTTCACTCTTACCTTGTACGTCAAGTTTTGTTGGTTGAACTGATTACAGTTTACTGGGAGAAAAACATGTATTGCTTAGCTATTACAACTGCATAGTAAAGTGCAAAAATTAGGACATTACATTGCATTGGACACTCATTTAAGCTTATGAAAAATTTGAAATAATGTGTGCTAATATTTGGATTGAGTTGATAGCATGCAAATAAAATTGGCATGGGTGAATCCTATTATGAAAAAATTGATAATAGGTAAGTAATAATGAGTCACATGTACTATTTAGATGAATCCCCTCATTGTAGTTTGTTTGTGGAGCCATAAAACAGTTTGAAAGATAGCATCTTAATCACTTTCTAATGTATCCTGGCCAAAGCTTGCCTGCCTGCCTTGGATTTATCTTCCGTGATTTTTTTATGCTTAATGATGTAAGCTGTGTCCGGCACTTGAGATTAGTGTAATATGCTAGCTTTAGTTATGTTTGATAGATGATGTTGAGGACTCTGCAGTACGGTCATGCAACTGGGTGTAACCTGAGTTCTGATGTGTGTTTCTGTAGGCTCAAAATCTTGAGGTTACGGGTTCAAATCCCTGCAACAATTTTTTGATAAAAAAGGATTTCTATTTTTTATTAATCATTAATCTATTGTTATCTATTAATTTAATGCCTTCGTATACATGGATGTATAACTTCTTATCAATATCTGAGCTTTAAGGATCCTGGTTGCATTTTGCCAGTCTAGTATTCAAAATGTTAGTTTGTCTGAATTTAAGTGCTTAAAGAACTTGAATTGGTTTTCATTTGTGTTACTTGTTGCTTGTGCTGTTCATTAAACTAAATAGCAGTTTTTGTGATTGTCAAACCTCTAGTTAATGATAGCTTATTCTGGGGACGCTTCTTGAAGCAAAATTTAAATTACTTCTAAGTGATGTGGTTTTCTCATATTACTAATGGCACTTCGTATGCATGCATGCATGCATCTTATGAGTGTATTCAATTAGGCTCCCTTATGCCTTTTGCTTTCCTAAGTTGACTGTTCTGCAGTACCTTTAATTTATTTTCTACTAATAGCTGATATCTTTGATGAGTGTACAGGTTATTAACAAATTCTTTGAGATAAGGCAACAGTCCTTGAAAGAATTTGAGGATACAAGTTGGGATGATAAATGTGAATTTCTTTTGCATGACCCAGATGAAGTGTGGAGTTTTAACGATACTTCTACCTCCAAATACATTGTAAGATTTCATAACAATAATTTATTATCAAATTATATGACCTTATGTCCTTTGTGCTAGCGATTTAGTATGGAGACTGTTCCTACATTAAGTTTTCAAGTCTTTATAATCCAAAACATATTGAGAACCTTCACCTTGAAGGGGAGCAAATGGATTGTCCAGCATGAAGATTGAGTTCTTTTAATGTAACCAAGAGGAGATGGAGGAGCATTCTTGGTCAGCCTGTTCTCGAGAATGCCTTGTGAGCCCCCTCTAGAGCAACTTTCTAGAGTACCCATTAACCTTTTGGCGGTCACCTTAGTAGAATGCCCAATAATCTTCTGGTCTGCTGGCCTCCCAGAGCAGATTTCTTAGGAGTGCCAGCTAAACAAGATATCAAGGAAAAGCTTGAGATGCGTTCTGACCCCAGGCTCATGCCCTTCCTTATGACCGGTAAATCATTGGCATGAGAAGAAGCTTTACCTCGGTTGTAAAAGTACTTCCAGACTGAGTTTGGCAATGGACACCAACCCCCCACCAGTGCAATGCTTAAACTAGACTGAGTGCTATGAGAGAGTTGGTCAGGATTTGACTGAAGAGGCCTTAGTGGGGAAGCCTACTTTCACAGTCACTTAGAGCAAGTTAGGTATAGCTGGGGCTCAAGCGTCTGCAGTAAGGTCCTCAGTGATTAAGATGTTTTCTTATGTCTGAAGCCCATGCCGCTTTTAACAGCTCTGTAACTAACCGTCTATTACCTGAAGTCTCTTTCGCAGCCATGGAGCAAACCACCTCTTGAGATCCACATTTGTTACTTGAGCATAGTTTCATGGCTTAACCCTCTCTGGGTCTGACAAAGACCAGCTTGTTGCTATGCATTCCGCACACTTTATGCAAAGCAAGGCTCTCTTGGCTTGTCCCATTCCATGCATTAAATTTTAACCTTTCATTTCTTTTTATTGATAGAACTTCATTAATCCATTGTGTTCGCTATGCTTTTACCAGTGCAAAGATCGCTTACTCCATGAAGATCTTTTCATTGTTCCCACTTATTTCCCCATCATATCTTTTCATTGTTCCCACTTATTTCCCCATCATCAACCATTAGTATCCATCATTGAGCTCATAGATTATAGCCACAGGGGACCACCTTCCATTGTATGTAAGACCATGCAGACATTCTCATGAAGGCAGCTCTAGCAGAAGCTGTACTGTCTGGCACTTGGTTTAATAACCTGTTGATCTTACTTGTGTTCTGCTCTTCATTTCCTTCTCATGTTTAGGTTTTTTTAAGTATTTTGTACCTCTTTCCTCATGAGGCCTCCTGTTGGCAAAAGATTCCAGTAGCGTGCATTTTTAACTTTCCATACGTTCCTTTTTTGGGTGCATATAAGTGAAAAGTTTAACCAATTATAAAGTTTAAAGTTAATGGTCTTTTTTTATCTTCTAGACAACTGTGAATAACTTTTTTCTCAGACAGAGTACATTGGAAGACGAGCTGGAAAGAGTGAGAAACTCTGTGGATAGTCTTCAAAATAAACTAAGGGTGGTAAGCATCTGGTTTATTTCGTGATGTTTTCCTTGTTAACATTTTTTTCAAGTAATTTTCTAATATTTTCTCCTTTTCCGGTGTTTTAGGGCTTGGAAATTGAAAATCATTTGAAGAAGAAAATCAATGTTCTGGAGAAGAAACAAGTGAGTCCTTTTATAATTTAAAGATTTATTTCAAATTTAATCTACTTGCCTGTTCTAATCCTGCTTATTCATGTGCAGATGTCTTTCAACATAATGATAAATAATAGCATATCGGACTTGAAATGTTATTATTCTCAGTATAGGGATCACATAAAACATTTACTTAATGATGGGGAATCGAGCATCAAATCCATAATTAGCATGATTGATGAAAGAGTCAGGAAGTTTGATCAGAGCGGCAACCTAAATTTGATCCCACAAAATGAGGCAGAAGCAGAACCAGAAGACCATGAATGCCGAGATGTGCATATTAGCCCTCAAGCTATACCTGTCTCAGAAAATGAGGTTTGAAGCTGCATGCAAATGCTGACCCCCTTTTTGCTGTTCAAATCTTTTTCTGCAGCTTGTTTACTACATGAGGATGCTGAATGTGGCACTTCATCTATTGTACTAAGAAGTAATTAATTGCTGGAAATGTAATATAAACAAGAATATATTTATGCTGAGGACTTAAATTTTACAGAATTTTGAGGACTTAATCCAGGTGGCATAACAATTACAACACTCTTGCTTGTTAGAAGTTTTCTGATACTTTTTCAGCTGTGATCAATATGTTTATAGGATGTTTAACCTTGGATCTTGCTTAGTTTCACCATTTTTGACCCTTGTAATATGCAATCTGTAGAATTCGCATAATTCTTTCATGATCTTTTACAGAGTAATGAACCTAGTGTGCTGAACATAGAACATGGTGGAAAAGGTGGTGCCTCTGAAGCTCTATCCCAGGCATTGCAGGAAAAGGTCTTCTCATTCTCAATATGCTCTTTTTTAAAAAAAAAAAAAAAAATCTGCTTGGTCTGCTCTTGCAATTAATTTACTTCTTTGCTAACAGTTTCTTTACCAATTGCAGTGCGTGTTTCATATTTTTAGTTATATCACAATTAATGTTAACCATACAATATTTTTCAGGTGGCTGCATTATTACTTTTATCACAGCAAGAGGAGAGACACTTACTGGAGAGAAATGTGCATTTAGCTCTTCAAAAGAAAGTTGAAGAACTTCAGAGGAACTTGCTGCAGGTAAATTTCTAAGGCATCCTTGCCTCAAACACCTAAGCAATGACATGCTTGTAGAATGGCGTTGGTAGAATTTAGGAACTAGGATACGGTGCAGCTGGGCAAAATTTTTGCTGAGAACAGGAAGTTAATTGCATGTTTGATTGTCATTTTCTTTATCCATCATGTTCTACTTATTAAACATATCTTTGCCATACTCTCCAAGAAATATAAAACACAAATAATAATGCTGTCTCTAATTTGTGGTTTAGTGCAATCCATTTTCGAAAAACCACTTGTACGTGGATCCAGGGAGTTCAGTTATTTGTTGGCAGCAAGTATACATTTTTCCTTTCTTAACCGATATATATATATTTTTAACCAGGTTACCAATGAAAAGGTGAAAGCTCTCATGGAACTGGCACAAATAAAGCAGGAGAATCATTTGCTTAGGGAGTATGATTACTTTTCCCTTGAATCATTTTCTCTTTCAACTTTTAAGCTGGTAGAATCTCATGTGGAGGTCTGTTTTCTTCCATTGCAATTAGAAAAAATCCTGATTTCTTCTGCTTATCCAAGGACTCAATGTATAAGACGTTCAGTGAGCAAGACTGTAGGAGAGCATTAATTTCTTTTCATGTAGTAATACTGGGGAACGATTAATTTGTTTTCTAACAATTAGATTCTTAATCATTTTGCCAGCTGCAAACTGTTTTTTGAGCTCTTGTTATTTGTTTCTATTGCTAGCTGAAGTGTTTCTCCATCCATGGTCTTACTTTGCTCTAAAGATCTAAACTAATAACCTGCAGAAAATTTGGTCCTCAGACTAAAGAGGAAAAATCTGTGGTTGATAGTGGAGAAAGAAACTTGGTTGTTCATCAACAGGATGGAAGATTAAGAAACTTACTGAAGAAAACATATTTGAAACGATGGATCAATCCACTAGATGCGAGCAGAAATGAAGCTGACAGAGAAACTAACAGTGAAGGGAAATTTTTCCATCGGAGATCTAGCAGCATGGACCTTGCAAGGCATGTGCTAATTATTAGTCTTGGTGCTTTTCTTTATTGTATTATTAGATGATATTGTATGGGAAATCTATGCATATGTCATATCAATTTGACTCATTTGAAGAAGCCGCTCCTTGGCAAATGACTCTGCCTTCTCATCCTTCTAATTACTTGCATAGTTTTGCTTTCTCATTTATCTTTTATTTTCTCCCCTTAGAATGAAGATTGAAGTCGCTACTCTTAAGGAAAGCTTAGAAAGCATGGATCATCTGACTTCTTCGTTTCATAGACTTCGCCTCTCTCTTTTAAAGGTATCACATCACATGAGTAAAAGCAACAATTTTTTCCGTTAGGTAGCTGGTGGATGCTACCTCATAATGGCCTATGTGGTTATTTCATGAGCAATAACATTGATCTCATCGAATCCACCTTAACTTTTGTGAATCCTTCCTTGATGATATCTTCTTATTCATGTAGCACGAACTAAACTTACTGTTGAACTTGTCTACTACAATAGAAATTTATCCTTATTTTTTTAACTTAAATGCTGATAACTTAATATAGGTTGCTTTGATATGGTTTTCAGGCCAAAGATTCGCTGACTTCAGAAGGTACAAAATCTGGTGCTTATCAAGTCCTTGACAGTGTGATCAACGAGGCAAAACTTTTAAGGACTGCTCTTGGCAGCTCCCTACCCATCAGTTGGTCAGCCGGAGAAGATGTTGGTGTCAGCGGAGATAGTACATGCAGTGACTTGGGGTACATAAACCAGGACTGCGGTGATGAGAAGGTAGATACTGTATCGGCTGCTGGGTTTGAGATGATGGAACTTGTGATATTTGCAGCTCAAAAGTTAAAGGACGCTGCAATGCATTCTAATGTGGTTCCTGACATAGAAGCTGCATGAACACCGCTCTGTATAGATCGATGCCCTTTAAGGTGCTGCTCTGAGAAAGGGTGGATGATGTAGAATTAATAGGTAGGAGGATGGGAGTTTGGGGGAATTTGTTTCCGAAGGGAGAAAATTGAAAGCTGTGCTGGACAATCACAACGATACTGTTTCATGCTTGTACAAATTTATTTATTATGTGCGTCTTTCATTCATTCATTGTACATTCACTGTACAGATTGGCTGATTTGAAGGAGTCAGTTACCATATTAGTTCAAAACTCCAAGGCTGATGAGTGCTTTTACCATAGTCTGTAAAATCCTCTGGTATTTTCAGATGTTATGCATCAAAGTAATTCTGGAGTTTGATGTGGCATTTTTGCTATGCGTCTTTTCCTTCTGAGTCAATTTTTCGTTCTTGTCTAAATTTTGTCTGTGTTCTTGGTTGAAATGCACCTTCGCGGCTCTTGTCAAACAATTGTTTTTCTCTTTCGGCCGATAGTTTGGGTTTATTTCGTGAATCAATTTGCTGAAACTAAAAATTCATGCAAACTAATTAAGTTATGAGAAACTGATGTTCATTTCCTCTTTACAGTTTGACATGCGGGTTCTTTTTTACACTAATTTCTCTTAATCTTCTCTTTGGTGAATTTTTCTTCATCCTCTGTTGGATGAGATGGTACTCTGTATAGCTGGTCTACCTTAAAGGAGGAAGTACTATAAAAATGGAGAGCAGTCTCCTGAAAAAGGAAAGGATACAATTTTCAGTTCACAAGAACTTGCAATTCCCTGCAAAATCCACAAGGGCATCCCCCAAAAATTAGTTGAAATCCACGAGCAGGGTATCGAATATTCTTTTTCACTAACCCCACGTTATGCACTTTTGTACTCTTTTGGCCATATACACACATCTCCTTTCAAACTCAAAAACACGTGGTAAATACTCTGGCCGTGCCCAGATCTGTGCCAAATCACCATATAATGCAAATCAAGCGTTTGCCTCAAAAACCATCTTGTGACGCACAATCACACAAACATCTTGGGATATTATAGTGGCCCTCCCTGTTTGAAACTCTATCATTTGTGTTAGTTTCATTCAGTAATCATAATCCAATCAATAAGAGTTAGGCTTAGTTAAAAAAAAGTAATTTCCCGTAACATGGTGAACTAATGTTTTAATCTATACAGGAAGGATATCTATATTTAGTATTTATCAGTATTTCAAATAAAATTGTCTTCAATAAAAAGACAAGTGTGCCTAGAAAAAAAAACCACAGTCCAAACAAAAGCCTTCACCTTCAAAGGAGCCCTAATCTCACAAAAAGATTTTTGTCCAAGTTATTGTGTATTCCGAGGCAAAAATTGAGAGAAGGATAGACCTGAGAGAGATGAATTTCCTGGGTTCTTGCATGTTGAGCTGTAGCAATCCCAAACTCAGCATCTAAACCAATCGGGATCCTTTTCCCTCTTAAAAACTATTGACTGTACATAATAAACTATTCGAGAGAATAAATGTAAAGAGAATATACAGGTCCCATGTACAGTCACTCTTTCATGTCTTCCTCTCTCTCTCTCTGTATATATAATATACAAGACTACATAAATGTTGAAGATTTAACTTCAACTTTGTTGAACAGCATTTTCTCTCTTAATCATTCTGTCATATATGAAGTTAATCATTTTAAAGGATTTCCTAAACAATATACATTAATTTTGAGCTAATTAAGGAATAAGGATTCTCATGACTTGATAGACTCGCCATTCCTTCCCTTGACAGACTCCTTTCTAGGTTTCTTCTTCTTTTTCTCAGAGGTCCTATATATCACTTTTATTGGCATCTCCCTTCCATTTTTATCCAACAGCTGAAGGTTCAGCTTTTCAAGCACTTTCTTCGGGTCTCGATTCTTCCCTTCCTTCTCCGAATGACTCATCGGAGTAACATCTGCAAGCTGCTGATCGATATCAGATTCAGAAACAAACTCGCGAGAAGATGAACAAGAAGCATTTTCATGCCAAGTTGGAGAAGAATTCCCCGAAACCAACGAGGTTTCTGTTTCACATAACGAGTTACAGTCATCGTTGCAACTTTGCTCTTCATCAAGAAGCTGTCCCATTCCTTCTGAACGATCCTCGTTTTCCTGTTCATCAATAATAAGCAAACTTTTTCTGAGCATATCATTGTTAGAACTCAAGAAATCATAATCAAAGCACAACTCTTTTGAGTTCTAAGAACATGAACATAGAGATTTGGAGCCCTTTAAAATCTGAAACAAGGGTGTTACTGTTTCCTATAACAGGTCAAGCCTTACTCTCACTTAACAGAACACACTCTAAAACTCCCATTTAGGGCTGGTTATTCTTGTACATAATTTGGTCTGTGATTCAATTAATATGCAGGGTCACCTTCAGATTACGCCTGGAAATATTGACCTGGTTTCATAAAGTAATAATTTGTACTAGGTTTTTTTCTGTCTTGACAAACTTAATTATCACAACCTGCGTATATGTTGCATATTTTTTCTCTTTATTATGGTAATATAGTATATAGTTTATTATTATTGCTTTCTTCTTCTTCTCTTTTTTTTTTTTGAGTACAAGGAAATACAAGAATGTAGAGAGTAAGAAAAAGAACAAAGGAGAGAGATGATCATAAAACTCTAAATCCTAAAACCCTCAAATGCAGTGCCATGTGTGAGCTATATATGCAAAAGCTCATTGACAATGGATCCAAACAGTGAAGAGGGGAAGGCAAGAGAAAGAAGGGAGAAAAGGGGAAAAAGTATTGAATCGAACAAGGCACGAGGCAGATTACAACGTTGATAGAACAGATCCATAGATGCAATAATACTCCGATTAATTAGAGTTTAAGCACCGACTTTCAAAGAAGGATTGGCGCTGCGATCTCGGGCGTCGCCGTCGAGCTGGCTGTAATTGCCTTTTTCTTTGAAAAGTTGAACGTGATGGTGCTTGCAGTATAGCTTTCCCTCGTGAGTGATGAAGTTGGCTGAGGTTATCGTACAGCCTCCATGGCTGCACTTGAAGCACCCTTTGTGATATGGAGTCCCATTCACTGTTACCTGAAAGCGATAGGTTCGAATTAGCTTCAAAAAATGAATCCGTTGTTTCATTGCTTGTCAGTGAGACGTGAGACTGAGAGGAAGCGAGGCCCCTTTTGTCTTCCATGCATGCAAAGATGTCAATAAAGGACTACAGCGTGGTAAATAAACTTGAAACTATTATAAACTAATTTGAATATGTTAAAAAAGTTAATTTAGCTAGTTATCTGTAACAAATATAAGTTGATATTCGTGAAGTATTTTTTTAGTCATAATTACTCTAAGAACCCTTTTTTATGTATAATCAATAGGAATAATATAGAGAATAAATTATAAATTTAGAAAACAAAATTAATTGAATTCTTATATTTAGAATTAAATCTGATCTCTAGTTAGCTTTTATATTAAGAATAGAAGGTAGTAATTAATAACCTCACATAATGCTGACAAATGTTCAAATGTAATTAAGATTGAATTGATGATCAATCTAACAAGTACATTTTCAATATGATAATCTTATTAGTAACTGTGCTTTTTATGATCAATGCAAGCGGGATTTTTGGCTGTTTCAAACTAAAAATGGGGACTTGAATACATACCCTCTCGGTAGGATAAACTGTCTTCTGGCAACCTGCACATTTGTCTTTGGTACCCAAGAACACGTTTGAGAGAATCTTTGCATTCTGTTACATGTCATTACCAAATTAAAACAATTCACATGAAGGAAAGGAATTAATTCTTCGAACTTCAACACATGCATGCACTGAAAACTCCACTCACCTCGTTATCTGTTTGTTTTTCAGGTTTTTGAATCTTGGGTGTTCCTGCAATTAGTAGAGAGCATATAAATGTTTTCAGGTGGGAATCTATTAGGGAAAACAACCCATTAGTCCAGGCCAAAAAAAAAAAAAAAAAATTCAGAACCAGAAAGGTCCCAAAAATTCATATTCACAAGTGAAGTTTGTAGAAACATTAAATTCTCTGGGACCTTTAATAGAAGTAATCTAATTGAATTAAGATAACATAAAATGAAATGACCTTCAAAGCTCTTCTCAAGGCTACCAGTTCGTTTGTAGAGCTGATCATAATGGGGTCTGCAATATAGCACCCCTTCGAATGAACAGTAGTTGCTCAGCTGCAATATACCATCACCATCATTAATTTCAAATCCTTCTTTGCTTCAAAACCAATTGCATTTGTTTTCTTTCCATGATATCAATTTTTTTTTCCCATGAAAATACATAATTTTTCCATTTTTTAAATATTTAGTTGTTATTTACTATACCTTGAGGGTATTCCGGCAATGGTGGCATCGGAAGCAAGCCTTATGGTAAACACGGCCGTCGGCGGTTAACCGATCGACGGGGTAGGCGGTTTTGTCACAGACTGTGCACTTCTGTGTGGTTCCTACGAAACTGGCCATGGCTTCTTATCCTGACTCAGAAGCCTCGATCCTTGTTCAACTCAGAAAGAGACAGAGACAGAGAGAGATTTTGATACGATTTCTTTCTCTTCTCTTTCTCTTTCCTTCCCTTTTTCTCTTCTTCAATGGTGGAATTATGGGAACGACTCCAACAGATTAATATAAGCAGAAAAACCAGAGGACGAGAGATGAAAAAGCGAAATGAAAAATTAATGGAGGGTGGGCAGTGATTTCCGGGCGAGGGTCAAGAGATTTTACTTATTAATACATTGCTGATCGTAAGTTGTTTATGTAGCTAACCTCTATGTCTATTTTCAAGCAATCCCACCACATTCTCCTCTTTTTACAAGTTGTAAGTGATAAATAAATCATATTGCTTCGGTCGCTATTCGTCTGTACCAACAATTTTAGGTGCTTAGAATAAAAATGCATTTTTTTTTTAATTACTTCTTCAAAATCGCATCTATCTTGTGGAGGCTGGAGGCTAGCCCGATAACGCAATTCACCAAGTGGAGCTTAGTGGTGAAATTTGCATCTGGAGCAATTGCAGATATAATTTTCGAAAGTGTAAGCCTCCCATGTAGAATACAATTTGTATCTCTGCTCAGATTTTTCATTTTTCTCAGCTTTCTTTTGCCTTCTCTTTTCAACACTCGAGTTCTCAGCCGCCGAACTTCATCTATCCTCTACCTTCTAGTGGCGCCTACTCAGGCTTCCACTCTTTCACTGGTAGGTGTGGCTTTCACAGTTTCCAGATTTAATACTTCTTTTGGTTGTTTTAAAATTGGGCTCAGAAAATGAAACCTTTGATATACAGCAAAGGAACAAAATGTGGACTGAAATCCTCCTTGCTTAGGTAGCCAGAATCCTTTCAAATTATAGTTTAAAGGATCAACGTTGTAAAGAAATATGCTTTTTCCAAATAGCTCGAATCAAAGGAGATAAATCATACCATTCGATTGAGAATCTATCCAATCACATTCTCAACTCTTCTCGGGGCAGCGCCACGTTTCTCCAAATCCATAACTTTCTTTTTCATTTTTTAGCTTCGCCCCTACACGGTTCTCTTTCTCGGAAGTTCTTCTTCCTCCCTATCTACCTACTGTTTCACCGCCCGGCATCAGCTCCCCCTGCTTTGATTTTGGCTATTTAGTCCGCTAGAATTTCATCAGTCGTTCTCCTTTTTCTTTCACTCCTGTAATCAACGATAGCCACGTGTTTTCTTTCTCGAGTCTGGAGCTCTCCATCCCTCTTCTGTGTTCATCACTCAGCCAGCTTGTTAGGAAGGGAAAGTGGGGAAGAGAAAAACTTTCGGCCGCCCATCACTTCTTCCTGGCACGAAACGAAGAGGGAAACCTTGAATCATATTTCATGTTTAAAGAAAACTGCTATTCGTTGTGTTCTTGATCTTGGGGGATGCTATGTGGATTTGGGGAAGACACTTTTGTAAAAGGGTTTGTCCAATGTAAATTAGGATTTGATTATAAGCATGAATATGGCTTTGAGTAGGACTTGAGGGGTAGTGCTCATTGTATGGCATTGTCTCATACACACACCAAATGCTTGATAAATTGCAGGAGAGACTTATAATTGAAGTCCCTGGCCAGTGCATTATAATTGTAGCTTTTTGTTGGTTTTGATACACACGACATTGTTCCTCTTTGTTATATTTACTCGTGAGTGTCAAAGTGGTGCCCTTCAGTCCTTGCTAGAATCTCAAGAATCAAGATGCTTTTTCTCTGAAATCCTGGTTTAATTTTTTTTACATTAAATTGATTATCCTAAGATGAGGTTGTGATTGTTGAATGAAAACTAGGTTCACTTGGCTGTGATGAACGTTAGTATGCATCTAAATGATTTAGGTTAGGGGTTTATGTTACAGTGAAACTTACTTTCTTTGTTGTTAATATGTGTCTACATTTATGTTGTAGGAAGTAGGGAAATGCTTTGCATATGATAGTTCTCGACCATTGGGTGTTCTTACATAAAATGCTTGTGCTCGAGAATTTTTTGTGCTTTTGATCTTTTCATTCATTGCTTGTGAGTTAAATGAAACAAAGTTACTGCTATTAGAAAGTGATTGGAACCCCCCCCCCGGCCCCCCGGGGGGGGGGGTCAAAGATGAGATATAAGTCAGGATTGTCTGTGGTTCTCAAGGTGAAAGCATACTCTCAGTTTGAACCTGTAAACCTTGTTCCTTGCATGGCTATCCTTCAAGCTATATTAGCACTTTCATATTCCAAAGTTTTGGTAAGGTGTTTGTCAGTTGTCTTATCTGTTTATCTCTATTATTTCCTCTATCATTGATTATTTAAAGTGTGACATGTTATTTACTTGGTAAATGCTTGGGATCTCAACTAGTAGAGACTGAATCAAACTTCGCACCAGTGGCATTTAAGGGACTAGTCTTTCCTTTGGACAGTCTAGAATAGTTTGTAGTTAAATGTGGGGTGCATGTATATTCTGTTGACTACGTAGGCATATTATTGCCATCTAGTTATAGCCACACAAATTCCACAGAAAAGGACCTCTGACCTGCTTTGTAGTTTGTTGAGCTGATAGCTGAGCTCTCATGGTTGTTTCATGAGATTTTTGGCTGGCGTAGGAAATTTCAAGCTATCCTACTTGGAATCATGAGTTGATATTCTAAATAAAATTGTCTTTTTATCAATATTTCTGCATGAAAGAAAATTAGAGATTTCATTATGCTTGATGTGAGATTGATCCTCTACCCCTGCTGACTGCTGACCACTCTTCTGGCGTTGGGGATGTGGTTATTATTCGACTGAAAATGGATCCAATGACATTGTAGCAGTGACATTTGCATCTGAAGCCATAATGCATGTAGAATACAATTTTATAAAGGGCAAATCAGGCATTTAGTAGTGGCTGGAAAATGTTTCGTCAAACTTCCCTAGTGTAATGTAATGGATTTTATTTTGGATTTTACACTAGCATGGTCAAAAGTTTATTCATCCTACCTAGCGCTAATACCAAAGTAGTTCGTTTTATGTTTTTATCTCGTTGAAGCTTCTTCTGCTTAATTATATAGGAAGATATAGATTAAAAATATCATAGGGGCCGGGATACTTTGTATAAAAAGGTTTTTGTGGCTATAATAATAGTTTAATATGGATCCTGATCTTCATTCAATTGTTCTTTCTTTCTTTTGGGGTAAGTAGACTTGATTATTATGCATATTGAATGACTGTTCGACATGCTGAGTGACTCTGATACATAAATTCTTTTTAATAGTTCAAATCAATTATGTCATGATCAACAGGGGAATGAGAGTTTTGCGAAGTCTTGAGGTCTGGAAACTGGGAATTGTGAACTATTTGGATGCATTAAAACTGCAGGAAAAGCTAGTCTTGGATCGTAAATCCCATAGGATATGTGATACTCTTCTGTCCTTGCAACATCCACCTACATATACTGTTGGCAAACGACGAACTGATCACAATTTATTGATTCCACAGTCTGAACTTGAACGGGTAGGGGCTGAGCTTCATTACACGCAAAGGGGAGGAGACATTACATTTCATGGTCCACACCAAGCCATTCTATATCCTGTTATATCCCTTCGTGAGATGGGACTCGGTGCTCGAAGTTATGTGGAGAAACTCGAGTTGACTATGATTGAACTTGCTGCTCTGTATGGTGTGAAAGCTTGTCCTGGACAGGCTGGTGAGACAGGGGTATGGGTTGAGCAAAGGAAGATAGGCGCAATTGGTGTACGGATTTCTAATGGAATCACTTCTCACGGGCTGGCGTTTAATATGGATCCTGATCTGTCCTACTTTGGGCACATAGTTCCCTGTGGAATTACCGATAAAGAGGTCACTTCTTTGAGAAGAGAGACAGGTCTTGTCCTTCCTGGTGAAGAGACAATTCAGGAGCAACTGGTTTCTTGTTTTGCAAGGAATTTTGGTTATAGTAGTCTTATCTGGAAGGAGGGTACTCCAGTACTTTCCGATAAGGATGATACAAAATGAGATATAATTATTTTGTGAATTGATGGTTGTATAACTTTTATTCTGCCTTTCTTTAATTCTTAGGAAAATCTTCTAATAGAAGTCATTGCCCATTGCGCATATACACACACGCGCGTTACGGTGTAAGAATTTTTTTTTTTTGGCATATAATGGATGAAAAAAGCAGAGTGATGGAGATGTGATCGACCTGTATGAAATAAGATTTACGGGGACAATAGTAAATTATATACGTCTTTCTCTTTTCTGGTCTGGTTTTTTGGTTGAAAGAAATTCCAGACCCTAGTCCACCAAGTTGAAGCAAGCCTGTCCAATGTTTGTCTAGCTCCTCTAAAATATGAAAAGGGTTGGAACTCGGAAGATTCCCGGAAAGAGTACTAAAAATCATTCATTTTTATTCTGGCCGACACAGACCATGTTCTTCTCAGTAGAAACAGTACTCAAATCCCCGTCGCCACATGCAGTTTTGTTTGGTATTTATTTCTAAGCCAGATGCCTTCCAACAGTAACCTCTATCTTTGAAAAGAAGCCTTCAGAATCCACTTGGCTATGCCCTCTATTAACTAAATAACTATCATACTTCATAGAACTATGCTAAAAGCCATGTCAGGGAGGTCACATGTTTAGTGGAGCCAGTGCTACTATTTGAAGAAAGTTGTCTTCTCTACCTTCCCAAAACAGTGCCATGTAATTTTGAGCCATATTTTACTATTTGGTTGAATTTCAGGATATGAACAAAGAGACTGCTGAGGAAAAGAAACTTCCAGGTTCTGTATGACAATCTTACCCTTGGGAAAAAAGTATAACAATCTTACCCAGCCGAGTTTCGCTGTTGCTGCCACACTCATCAGAAGCCAATAGGGTACGATCAAGTTAATTTAATCATAAACTTGAGAAAATGAAGAAACCGATCTTGTATCATGTGACTGTCACACGAAACGTTTGCCATGTTACATCAAACAGATTATAGAGAAAACAGAAAAGTGTAAGATTCAAAACTTAGTATCACATGACAATCTCCATTCCACGTTCAATCCGACAAAACACCAAAGATAATGTGCCCTGTGGAACAATCCATCTTTGGCAGCTACTTCTTTCCCTTTCCCTAAATCTGAAATCTTTCACACTACCAGTGTCTACTATAACTGTAGGCATAGTATTTTGGTACTCGATCCAGTCACAGAACCATTCTATATATCGATAAGAAACTTTGACGTCGAGAAGGTGCTCCACCTTTTAGATGCCTTCTATCTGCACAATGGAAGTGATCTACTGGGATAGATGGAACTCCTGATCCCTTAACTATCTGTTCCATTTTTAGTTTAAGCCAATCTGCCATGAATAACACTCAAAGAAGGGCTTTCTTTATACTGATTCTCATACATATCATTCGGTGTTCTAGAGTTCCAGCAAGCTGTGAGGCTGAAAGTAGCCAGCTGATGGATTGGTATTCACCAAGAAAGTTGCTAGCTTATCCCTCCTCATTCTCTCCGATGATATCTAGTTTAGAAACACGCCATGAAGCTTCCTGGAGATCTGTGGATACAAGTTTAAGGACGGCGCCTCCAAGCAATTCAAATCCGATCCAGAACAAGTGACCTTGAGGTGATGTGTTTGCAGATTGCAGTGTGCAGTTTGCAGTTTGCAGTTTGCAGGAAACTTGAAATTCCAAGCAGGATCACATTTCTCACTTAACTGCTGTATTTTTTCACTTATCGACCAAGAGAAAAGTTCTCAGTTGATATACCACGAGGCAGGAATTTCTGTTTACAATATTATGGAAGAAATTGAAACAGTAGAATTGCTTGTTTCACGAAGATCAGTGGCCTCTTGCCTGTGGATTTCTGTCGAAAAGATTACGGTTTTCAGTTGACCATGGCTAAATAGGCATGTTTTTTCTTTATCTAATGTATTTTTCCAGTTTAAAAGGCACTTGCCCAATATAATTTTGATCCTGCAATTGGCCCATCACCAATAAATTAGATATGGGCATGGTTAAAATTCGGAGCTTTGACAAACAATTTGCCTAACTGGCCTGTATGTTTAATTGGAACCAAGAAATTGGCAAGGATTCCAATTGGGACTTGTTATCTAAACAAAAACATGAAGCTTAGGCTTGAATGGATTGATTGGAGAGACCTATCACCTGTACTCCCATTTATGGTTCATATCAGTGCTATTAACTCAACAGATGTTACTAGACTCTCTCTTTTCATCTGAATTAAGAAATGAGATTAGACCTAAGGTTCTTTTGATTTTCTAAGAGAGTTCAATTTGAGGTCTAGATAAGTTACCCTCCTGTTCCAAACTTAATATTACAGATAATCTGGGCAGCGCTGAAAAGGATGTTTCCTGGGAGTAGCATATTACTTTTTGGCTTTCTATGTGTGTCGGTATCACACATATAGGTACTTTTCCCTCGCAAAGCATTGGCTTTATGAAGATACTTAACCTAACAACTACTTTATCAGATCTTAAGAGCAAAGCAAATCCACTGATTCGTGAATCAGTTCATTCAATTTGTCCCAAATCACTGGCCAAGTTCGCTTCTCACACTCTATCAGAGAACAATATAACACAGCAAGAGAGAGTACAATGCTTTTAGCATACTCCAACTTGTGATAAAATCAAATATTTCCAAATTTATTAAGAATTCTCTGTATTCAGCTATAAGTTATGATCTAAAGTATGTGACTGTCCCACCATGTGAACCGCCTATAAATTAACCACAACGTGAAGAATCTAACTTTTTGAAAATGTTCTTGAAAGGGGAAAAACGTCTCAAGATTTTGATAGAGATGGAAGGCATGCAAAATCAAACACTCCAACTACATATGATTGCTTTTAAAAAAATAAAAATTGTTGTTGAGATGTACACATTTTTCAAAGCATAGATAACAAATTAAGTTGTTGACAAATCAGGTTTTATTTTTTGCCAATGGACAAATCAGGTTTTAGTGCGCTAATAAGAGTGAATTATTGATGAACATGATGGCTACCAAAATGTACAGTCATGGGACCCACCTCACCTCCATATTGACAACTAAGGAATCCAATAAGCAAAGATTTTTTTCTTTTCTTTTAATAAAATGAGTCGGAGTACACATCTTACGTATGTCCTTATTTATATTAAAAATCTTTCATAATAATAAAATATATGGAAAATTGTAAAAAAAAAAAGACTTTGGAATTGCAAAAATACAGATAGGGATCTTTGATAACTTCACTTTGAGTTTTGACAATAATAATATGTCATAAAGTTGTTAAAACCCAAAGTGAAGTTGTTAAGGGTCCCTATTTGCATTTTTACAATTCTAAGATCTTTTTTTACAATTTCCCCTAAAATATAACTTTAATACAAATTTCAAAACGATTCCATAGTTCGATTCAATAGTTAAGAGCTCAAAACATTCATATATCAATATTAAATCTAAAATTTATAGAAAGCTATCCCATTGACAGGTTATGATGAGGCTTACCCCGAATTTTTGGCTGCTTTTTTATTCTGTAAATTTCTCCACACATTTTATTGAACTCCTGGCAACTTTGTTCCTTCAATATTCTCATATTTAAATGTTAAAAAGATGAGCGTAATATTTCCAAAAAAAAAAAAATTCGTTATCCTCTCTTAAAAAAAAGTCTAATTTTCTATAAATAAAAAATAAAAACAAGCAACGCTTCCCCTCCTTATACCAGCTCTTGGACAAAAATTATGTTTCTTCTTACCAACAAAATATGTAAATAAACATGTGATTCGAACTATATAAATTGTGTTAGGATCATTCACATTTTAATTTAATTCTTTTATTGTTTTATTTTTGCACATGCTAAGAAAATCTATATAATAAGTATGACCGGTAAAATTTTCGTAAATAAATTGCAATAATATTAGACGTTTATTAAGGTAGAAAGCATTGTTAATATAGAATATAAAAAAAATAAATTTACCTCTAAAAAAATCATGTTCATTTTATATACTTTATTTAAAAATTCATTTAAATTATATAAAATATTGTCAATATCAATATATAAAATATAAAACCATGTTGTAGTAACTATTTACGATTCATAACTAATTTCCCAGCCACACACCCCTTGTAATAATACACATGGCCAACTAAATTAAATATAGTTGATGCAGATGTTCATTGAGAACAAAATCATAGAGAATCATCTCTTTTTGTTCAGAAAGTGGCTCACCACTTGCCACCTGAAAGAAAAGTATTGCTTCCGGAATATTCACCAATGGTGGGACTTGTATTAGTTTCATAGTTTGGCTCCCACGCTAAACTTGATATTCCTTTTTTGGATCTTTGAATCTTCTTCTTCTCCTTCTTCTTCTTCTACTTCTGTAACTCAGCAGCTCTGGGAATGAGTTTTCCAAGCTTCGCATGTATTATGGATTCGTTTAAAGTGGTTAAAGACGGAGTTTGGTTCTGCGTTTCAACGATTTGGGAGCTTCAAGAAATTCGCTTCTCCAGAATCTTGCAGTACTTGAAAAACATGGCTGTCACTGTGATCGCATCTGTTCTTTCTTGCTTTTTAGGTCTCAGAATCAGAAGACGAACCAGATGAGAAGAATATTCTCTTCCTGTTTCCCTCATTTTCTTAGTTTTTTTTTCCTGCTAAATCCTCCAACATCGCACCAAACAACCTCAATTTTCCCACTCCTACATTCCTCGGTTGTTCTTGCACTGTGCGGGGGTCAACTCAAATTTGCGGGAAGAAGATGAACATGTAAGATGACTTGTCGAGGCATCTATGAGTTTTAGATTCTAGCCGTTCAATTCATGATGATTTCATATTCTCAGAAATGATCTTCATTTCAGGTTATGCAGTCTGAAACAGATTCCTTGAGCATACATATCTACTACTACTGCTTCTGATCTCTGGATATTTACCACTGAATGCTGATAACGGGAGCTCATAGAATTTTTCTCATGAATCACAGTCTCGTGCTAGGAATATTCTTGAGCAATAAAAAAATCCATCATCATGTCTGAATCTTCTTTTCTCAATTTCTTAAGCCCAAATAAAGATATACCGTATCACTTCATCCGATCGAAAGGGGAGCTCAGCAACCCCTATTTGTTTTACTTTAAACAAGGGATATGTGGATTAATAATCGCCTCGTAATTTTTGTACCCATATTAATTTGATCAAAATTTTAAGTAAAATATTCGAAGTTCAAGTTTAAATAGTGAAAAAATGTTTCTATTTAGTACTCAACAATATCTTAAATAAGATTTTCTTCATGGATTGTATAGAGAAAAAAGAAAAAAAAAATGTTACACCCAATATCTATAAGCCATTAATTAACAATACTTAAATGTTCAATAAAACATTTTTTGACTAAAACTTGTGAGTGTAGGAAAATACTCCTCTAGTCCTATTTATAGAACAAAAAGAGAATGTATTTTTTAGTCCTATTTATAGAGCACTAAAATTTTTTTTTTTGTATAAATGTACAATTTTACTATTTATTTATTATTGTGTTGATTTTATTTATATGAAATATAATATATATATTAAATAAAAATAAAATTAAAAAATCATTAAATTTTAAATGAAAATTAATGAAGTTTAAAATTTTTTTTGGTCTGTATGAAACATGCTCAAAGTACCTTAAAAATAGGACCAGAAAAATAGTTAGTAAATTATTTGTTAGATAAGTGGTAATTAACTTTAATATACTCCCAAAAACATATAAGCAAAAAGTTGTTACTTCAACAATTCCACGATGTGACTTGTACAAACATAAAATTTCGCAAAACGTGCCTAACATCGGGAACATATAGGTAAAACATTTTTCTTGAATTCCATAAAATGTCCAATTCTCATTAATTCTAACAAAATGTCGAATTCATACCCGTTGTAAGCATTTTTCGGTAATAAGTAAATAAACAAAACATTTTATTATATAAATGTTTCAAAAACATCACTTATGCTAAACAAATAAGAAATTCACAACACATTGTACAAATTCTTAATGCATCATACAACCTTACATCATCAACTCAATAAATAGACATCTTATTCTATAATGGATACAAGTCAGATTTCACACAGAAGGATGTGGCGGAAAAAGCATCCTAGCCTACCAGATCTCAGAATATCATCTACAAACTACAATCACTGTTATTTATATACACAGCCAGAATGCTCCTTTTTAAAAAAAAATTACAATAACTTCTCTCATGAGATTTGGCCAAACTGCACTTGATACCTCTTCTTTTTTTTCTTTTTTTTTGGGCAAAAAGAATCGCTCTTCTGAAGCACAAAAAATATTGATAAAAAAATGAAGGGGCAATTTATGCAATAAAATAGCAATAACTCTGAGATTGACCAAACCTTTGAAACATGAGGTACAAGGCGTAATTTAACCAAACCTTAGGAGAAATTAGTGCAATTTGCTAGTAAATTTATCACTTCATCAATGAGGCAGAAGACGTAGAATAAGATACTAAAGCAAGCCGTATGGCAAGCACAGTTTCGAAATTGTGATGGCAGGGACAAGCCACCATTATTAGGCTTGAAGGTAACCTTTCTCTTCCAAATAAAAGACCACTTTTTCAGCCATCTCAATAGGGGACGAACACGGATCTCCATATTTTAGCACTATCTGATGAACAAAACACGCAAAGAATATCTTCACAACAAGGATATTTTTCATACCGACAAGGCATCTTCAAGGAGAAAATATTAAATATCGCTAGGTATCACCAATAAACTTTGATTCAGTGATTTTAAAATTATCTTTGGAATTGAATGATCGAACTGACGTCCCAGTTTGAGCTCAACTATCTCCAAGCAAGAAAAAATATACTAAAACTTTTCAAGAAAGAGATTCACTAGAGATAGCACAGGGATTTGTTTAAGCTGTAGGGGTACCACAGAGGCTCACTTTTCTTTTCTCTCTTTGTAATGTCCATTGTAAGTTTATTAAAAGATAATCTCGCAACAATAGCCTAATTGACCTTCTAATTTCCTTAGAAGCGCTGTATGCCTCTTGGGAAGTGCTTTGAGTAGGATTTAGTACCAAAATAGTTTTTTGGTGTTGATACGATCAAAAGCTGCTTTATAAAGCTAGGCTAATCCACGGGAACTTTTTCTCTTTTAATGAATATATCGTTTGTGTATACATGCATGTCCCATAAGTCCATCAACGATGTTGTGTAGTTGAAACAGCATACGTACCTCGGAATTCAAAGGGGCCTCATAAGGATCATCAATCCCTGTAAAGCCTGAATATTTTTGTATCAGTATTAGTGCGAGAATGCTAAACACAAAAGCAGCAGAAGCAAATGCCTCTAGACTAAAAATTGCCAGAAACATTGAAAAGTTAATATCGTGGAAAGACTGGTTTGAGCATCAATTTGTACAAGCCATATTCACATCAAGGAAATACCAGACTAGCATTGTCAATTACCTTTAATCTTTCCAGCACGTGCAAGCTTATAAAGGCCCTTAGGATCTCTTTCTTCGCATATTTGTAGAGGCACATTCATGAAGACCTGTCATATCTATGTTACGCAAGTAATTTAACAAATCATAGGCCAATTTTCTTTGAATTCATAAAACATATCAAAATTAACAAGTCAAGTAGTGACCTCGATAAAGTCTCCATCTGGCAAAAGTGCTCGGCAGGCATCCCGATCTATTTTGAAGGGAGAAATCAAGCTTGCAATGCAAATGACTCCCGCATCAGCAAACAGCTTTGCTACCTCACCTTGATGGAATAAGAAATCTTTCTTTAAGCCCATAAATCATGGAAACACACATGCACAATTGCACACATTATAGTCACTATTCATATGTGCAGTCACAAACTCGACAATCAGGCAACTTTCCAATTGTTATAAGTACAAAGTGATTCCGTGGCATGCCCACAAGAAACTAAACATTAAGTAGATGTGGCTCACCAACTCTCCTAATATTCTCTGCACGATCTTCAGCCTTAAAACTAAGGTCCTTATTCAAGCCATGCCTAAGATTATCCCCATCAAGAACGTAAGATAACTTCCCCCTCTGATGCAAAATTTGATTTAGAGCACAAGCCACAGTGCTCTTCCCTGTCAATTTTGAGACAAATAAAGGTCAGAGCCCAGAAAGAACATAACTTGGAGACTGGATTGCATTGAAATATATGTTGGCATTGGCATACTTAAGAAGTAAATATATCATAATCAATCAGAAAAAAAATTGTACACTGGACAGTACAAATCAATAACTGTATAATCCTTCGCATTGCTGAGCTCGCTAACTATTCCTTGTTCCTTTCTTTCAGCCAGAAAACTTCCCTCTTACCTTCAGCAACACAATGCCAATGAATACAGCATAACAAAACAATTTATACAAACATTGAAAGAAATCATAAAATAAAGGATGCAGATGAGAGGGAGAAATCTTTAAAGATCTGATGGATGATAAATTGCCTGCCAATAACACCAACTAAAATGTTGCAACACCACTTTGCATAACGAGGCTACAGAAAACTAAATATGATTGACCTAAATTATTGTTTTCGTCTTTAAAGCATGACTATCTCAATTTGGTCCTCCAGAGTGTATATCTATCAATTTAGTTCTGCAATGACTTTCCCAAATCCTTTTTGTCCTTTTGAAGCATAAAATTGAGAAGTCAGTCAGCATGATTTTTACAAATGGAGGAACAAATTTGATTGGGGAAAACACTATTGCAGGACTAAGTCGACAAGGATATATATGAAGGGCCAAAAGATGTTGGCACTTGTTTAGTGATCTTTTTGGACAAAAACAATAACATGCACTCTCAACAGGACAACAAAGAACACTAGTCAAGTTTGTCAGGCAGAATGAGGCTGACTTGGAATTATTTCAAACGAAAGTGAATAGAAGCAAGAAATTAAAAATAACAGAATCAACAGACTACTGACCAGAACCACTGAGACCTGTGATCCATATTACACATCCCTTTTGATCAAGCAACTTCTGTCTATCAACTTTTTCAACTGCGCATTTATGCCAGAGAATATTCGTTGAGTTTGCAAGGGTAGATAATTGCCCGAAATGTCTCCCTGATATTGAAAAACAGATTAGAAAGGTACAGAGAGTGAAGTTGAACAGTCAACATCACTTCTACATGTCCTCGTTAGTCAACATATGCCAGAATCCTTAGGGCATGACTTTGTCAAGTCAAAACAAAAATATACAAAAGTCAGTTCCTCGACTGATTTCCTTTTGACATTCCACTCAAACCCGCAAGCCAATGTTTTGGGCAAAGGTCGTGCCAAATTCACCAAAAATTTCCCGCATGGGCTGAACAAGAAACAAATGAAAGAATAAACATCTTTTAACTCTTTAAGCCACCACGCATGCATCCGCCGCCACAAGTCAATTCTCCAATATATATGTATATAATAATAGCAACAATACAAAATCTGCATAAAAAATCAAAGTCAAATTGAAAAATTACCCTTCTTCCCGGCATTCCCATTGCTCATAATTTCGCTTACATCCGCCGGATTCTTGTCATCACCGTGGACACTCATCTCGTTAAAACTCGCGCTCTTCGACCCGTCTACGGCCTTCATTTGCAACGAGTCCCTCGATCTGAACATGACCAAAGAATCGGCATTTTTCAAGCCTAAAAACCCTAGCTTCGTCGGTGGCGGCGACGGTTCGAAGCGGAGAGCCAGTCCCGGGGAACAACTTCTCAGGTACGGTCTTCCCACAGTCGCCATCCCCATCATGTCCAAGTTTGAATAAGACCGTGGAAAGAGGCTGCAAAAATACCTAACAGGGAAATGAAAAGGCTGCGAAATTTATATAAAAAGGAAGAGGAGGAGAAAATTTTGCGGATCCATGGAAATATAGAATATTGGAAAGAGAACGAAAGGCTGTGAGAGAATTAGAAGAGTTGGTGAAGGTATTCGGGGAAGCCTTTTCGAAGAACAGCGAAAAAGATGGGATAATTATGCAATGAGGTAGCCAAGACAAAGTGAGGTGGTTTGGGTTGCGATGGGACAGCCCGAAAGCGACGTCGTTGCTTGTGGATCATGAGGGTACGGACTGCAAACGCAAGCAAATGTTTTCCTGGGAAAATCTTAAGTGGGGACGAGGACGACGATGGGATCAAAAGAATATGAATATCCAGTAGATGCGTATCATATATCCCGTCGGAATTTTGGCTCAGGAGAAACGCAATAATTGCACGTGTGTGGTTTACCCGCTAAGTTAAGAACTCAGACGGCAAAATTAACCAGGCGGCGGAATTAATTAGAGAGTATCTGCCCGCGTTTTTTTCCTGCCAACTACCCGCGTCTTGCACTATAATGACGCCAAACACCGATCATAGAGATTTCTTGAGTTTTATTTATTTACTAAAATATATGTTTTATCCTTCAAATTTATATTAAATTTTAATTTAATTTTTTAAATTTAAAAAGTACGTCTAATTTTTTTAATCTTAACCCTGTTAGTCTTATTCCACAACAAAATACCCAGAAATTTAATTAAAGGTAATTCTGTAATTAAATATTGACAAAACATTCTTTAAATTATTTTTAATATAATTATTTTTATAAATGCCTAATTTTTTAATGTTTTAGTATTTTTAATATTTTATTATATATCTAAATTATTTAAATTTTTGAATTTTAAAATGTAAAAATAATTATACGAAAGACTAATATTTAGACTATGATTTGCTAGTCTTTAATTATAAAATTACCATCTAAATACTCATATTTTTTTTGTTAAATGAGTCTGACAGTATTAATACTAGAGTACTGAAAATATGCCGGCAAAAAAAAAACAGAAATATACCTTATAAATTTAAATAACTAAGCCAAAATCTGGGATAAGTTTAGACTTACTCCAGCCTTTATTTTTTATTTTTAAAATTTCCTTTGATTAAATAATCTTTCACGAATTAAAACAATGAAAACAAAAATTAAAGTAATATAAAAAATTTTTCTGACACTTCCTTAATATTTTCCGAATTCGGAGTAGATATGCTGTCGAAATCGAATCAATGTAGATTGGGCAAATCTTTCCTCTTTCTTTCATTTTAAAATCACCATTAAATAAATAATTAACACAGACAAACAAAAGTACTATACTGGTTATTAATATAAGATTTTATTTAGTTTTTATTTATTTTAAATATAAGACTCTAATCTATTTTATTTTTTATACTTATATATTTTTTAATGTAGTTTTTCTAATAATGGTCATTCAACCAGTACGCTTAATTAATAAGAATATTTTAAAAAAGACAACATCTATTTATGACAAATAACTAACTTAACTTATTTTCTGAATCTCCTCAAATTAGTTAATTAGTTTTTATATTTAAAATTGAAGGTAGTATTAAAAAATAGACAATCCTTACTGGTCAGGAAATCATTCTTCAAACCGAGGAGTGGAAATTTTATCAAATCTTTTGAGGACTATTAAAAATTTAAAAAAATAAAAAATACTTAGATGAAATTACTTATATCTATTATTATATCAAGTTTTTAAATTACACATAACCACATATTCTGTTATGAAATATTAACACTTAATATAAAATATATGACTATTTGTGATTGGAATATGACTTAATTATTGTTAAAAAAAACATTATCAGTTGAATTTTTGAAGACTTGCTAGAGTCAATGGCGAAAAAAATATCAGACTTGAATTTAGCAATAAAAATTATTGTCGTAAGTTGGGCTGAAGAATTTTTCCTTGGGAAAGTGACATGAAAAGAGGTTAAAAATTGTAATATTTTAATTTAAGCATCCAAAAAGTTAAAATTTTAAAGAAAAAAACAATGCCACATATGAATTTTATAAATATAGTCAAATGACTAAAATATTTTTGTGTTATTTAAAAAAAAAAAGATATCAAACATGTCATTGCCAGTATATTTTTTATTCAACATTTGTCATTATTAGTTCACAACTTATTAATAAATAACTTGTCATTGTTAGTATATTTTTTGTCATTTGTTCTTTAACATTTGTCATTGCTAATTCACTGTTTGTTAATAAATTTTTTGGATACAAAAGCATTTTTGTTATTTAACTACATTTACAAAATACTCCCAGATTATGTACCACTTTCTTTCCTAAAATTTTGATTTATTAGGTGTTTGAATTAGAATATTACAATTTCTAACTTTTTTTTATGTCTTTTTTTTTTCTTGCACACTCCACACGTGCAAGAGATCAACAAGACGATCCATTTTGTCAGTAGAAACTAGAGGTGGCCATCCAATCCTTTATTAATTTCTCCCATTTGAAGCCCAAACATTAGTCATCTGGTTAACCATCCACTGGCGTATTTTCTTAATATAAAAATTAGTTTTATATTTAATTTAATTTTAGATATAAAACTCTAATTTATTTTGTCTTTCATATTTATTTATTTTTTTAAGATAATATTTATAATAGTTACATATATTAAATATTTTATTAAATAGTAATTTTAATTAATATACATAATTAATAAAGATATTTTAAGAAGACAACACCTCTTAGCGTTAAAAAACAGGAGGTAGTATATAATTATGTAAAATATAAGCATGAAAAAATAATTATGTAAAAAATCAATAGCTTAAATATTCCAAAATATTTGATATTCCCAGTCTATATGCTATCCGAGTGGTCTAATTTTAGTTAAACTTATAACTTCTATTACAAGTATCCAACTCCTTTAGAGGATAAAGACCCTGTGTTGTCGGTGCGCACACATGGGCTTTTTAAAAAAAATAGTTTTTTAACTAGAGGGGGCCAGAGGTTAATGAAAAACAAAGGGGAAATCACAAATAAAGACCCTCAAATTAGCAAAATCACTCTATGGTCACCTGAATATGTCAACTTACCATGAGGGACCCGGTCTCAAATTGTAATTATGAAATCATGGCTAAATTACCAAAATACCCCTCTTTAATTTTTTTTTAAAAAAAGAAAGCCACTACCTCACTGGAATCCGGCCACCGGCGCCGAGCTCCGGCGGCCTGACGTCGGGATCCGGCCACCGGAGCTCCGATGCCGGCAGCCTTCCTTTGTTTTTTTTTTTTTTTTGCAACTGTTTTTTTTTAAATCGTGGGGGAAGTGAGGTTGGGGGATTTGATCCCCCAACCTAATACTTCCCAAAATAAGGAATGACCATTGAGCCAACAAATTTTTGTTAACATTATGATGCAAAAAAAAAATATAAGTTAACTCATTTACTCTTGTTCCAGGTGATAACAACAATACATTTGGAAATAGCAAGTTCTGATTGTAAAATAACACGTCTGGAATAAAAATTTAACAATATGTTTTTTTTATAACAATAAATTTTGTTGCAGGCAATAACAACAATACATTTAAAAATAATAAGTTCTGATTATAAAATAACAAGTTTGGGATTAAAATTTAACAACACATTTTTTTTATAACAACACACTTTGTTTCAAGTGATAACAACAATACATTTAAAAATAACAAGTTCTGATTATAAGATAATAAGTCTGGGATTAAAATTTAACAACATGTTTTTTTTATAACAACACACTTTGTTTCAAGTGATAACAACAATACATTAGGAAATAACAAGTTTTGATTATAAAATAACAAGTCTGGAATTAAAATTCAACAGCACCTTTTTTGTATAACAATTAATTATTTTATACTTTTGAAAAATAAATTATTTATAACTTATAAAAAGTACTTGTAATCTATTTAATTTGCTAAAAAAATAATTTTTATCTCCAATTTATAATCAAAACTTGAAGTATAATTTTTTATAGATTAAAAATACTTTTTTATTGTTCAAATTTATAAATAAAATTTAGGGAAAATGGCAACACACTTTTTTAATTTTTTTTTAAAAATTTTTAATCTATATATCTATACAACTTATTATAAATCAAACTACTTCTTATAAATTATAAATAGTATAATTTATTGTGGATTAAAAATACTTTTTGACTACTTAAATTTATAAATAAAATTTATCTCTAATTTATAATTAAAAATAATATTTTATTCTTTAAATATAAAAACTATTTTTAATATTTAAAGAATGAAATAATATAAAATTTATACTATGATTAATAGATTAAAAATGCCTTATTATAAATACTTTATAATTTATAAGAAGTAGTTTGATTTATAATGAGTTGTATAGATATACAGATTAAAAAGTATTTTTTAGAGAAATAAATATATTAAAAATATTTTTTATAAGTTATAAATAATTTATTTTTTAAAAGTATAAAATAATTAATTGTTATAAAAAAACGTGTTGTTAAATTTTAATCCCAGACTTATTATCTTATAATCAGAACTTGTTATTTTTAAATGTATTGTTGTTATCACTTGAAACAAAGTGTATTGTTATAAAAAAACGTGTTGTTAAATTTTAATCCCAAACTTGTTATTTTATAATAAGAACTTGTTATTTTTAAATGTATTGTTGTTATTACCTGCAACAAAATTTATTGTTATAAAAAAAACATATTGTTAAATTTTTATTCCAGACGTATTATTTTACAATCAGAACTTGTTATTTCCAAATGTATTGTTGTTATCACCTGGAACAAGAGTAAATGAGTTAACTTATTTTTTTTGTTTGCATCATAATGTTAACAAAAATTTGTTGGCTCAATGGTCATTCCTTATTTTGGGAAGCATTAGGTTGGGGGATCAAATCCCCCCAACCTCACTTCCCCCGCCATTTAAAAAAAACAGTTGCAAAAAAAAAAAACAAAGGAAGGCCGCCGGAAGCGGCCGCTGGCGCCGGAGCTCCGACGGCCGGACCCCAGCGTCCGGCCGCCGATAGTTGCCGGAAGCGGCCGCCGGAGCTCCGGCACCGGTGGCCGGATTCCGGTGAGACAGTGGCTTTCTTTTTAAAAAAAAATTAAAGAGGGGTATTTTGGTAATTTGGCCATGATTTCATAATTACAATTTGAGAAACCGGGTCCCTCATGGTAATTTGGCATATTCAGGTGACCATAGAGTGATTTTGCTAATTTGAGGGTCTTTATTTGTGATTTTCCCAAAAACAAAAAGGAAACCGCAGGGGGATCGCATCTCTGACTCTCGCAAAGCATTGTTTTTAATTCGATTGTTTTTTTATTCCCATTCCAATCCCCGATAGAACAGGCCCTTGGTTGGGCTACGATGGAGGCAAAATGGACTTTCAAGCCCAAGACAGTTTAGGCTGCAAGCCCAAGGCTTAGCATTAGCGATGTCTTTTTTTTTTTTTTAACTAAAACGTAGATATCTTCTTATTGGAGGCAATCCTATTCGAGACATTATCAGACACTAAATGTGAACACCTCTTCTAGCGAAAATTCAAACTTTAGTCTACTACATTCTGTTAGACCTAATCCTAGTGATTACATTAGCGATGTCATAACTATGCAAATGCAATTGCTACTTGCTTCTTTCCCACCCCAAAAAAAAAAAAAAAAAATGGAAAATTCGCACACTTTGGCGCTCAACTCTCGTTCCCCATTCTCTCTCACTCGCAGGCTTTTTCTTCGCCTTGAGCAGTAAGCGTTTGTAAGCAGAGGGCGATGGAGGGAAGCGAGACGTCCGGAGACACTGCTCAGCCGTGGCAATCCTACCACACCGTTTACACTAATGCCAAAGCAGGTTCATGCGCCCTTCCTCTCTCTCTCTCTCTGTTTTTTTTTCCGGTGTTTGATTTTAGAAATTATGCTCACTTGTTATCTTCACACGTTTAAGTTTATGAAGCCTATTCTATATATGAGAAGCGAAAATTGAAGTACGGTTGAATTATGGGTATACGAGGGCCTTCTGCGAACCAGCTTGCAGGCGCATAGGCATTTCAAGGGGAAAAAGAAAAGGAAAGGAAGGAGCGAAAAAGAACAGTTCGTTTCTCTTTTCCTGCTCCACAGAAACACGAAAGGGAGGCTGATGTAAGGTCATCCCGGCCTTCCTCAAAGCGCCGCCTTAGTTTTCATCAAAAAATGATATCTTGTGGTCAAATTATAATAACTAACTGAAATTCGATTACAATATTTTGATCCCATGCACGATTTACGTGTAACTAATTTGATTTCCGTCTGTCTGAGACGAAGATGAGTTATACGTTTTTAGGTGTCCTTTCGTTTTCTAGTGACTTACTTCGCGTGGTGTACGTTGCGATCAAAACTGGGTTGAGTTCATATTTGTTACAGAATATGAATTGTCTGTTGCTATTCCCGTTTTAATTGTACATTCTCTTACAAGTAGTACCTGTGGATATTAAGGAATGGAAGGAGTTGACAAGGAGAAAGTACAAAGGATAGTTTATGAAATGAGCAAAGGTTCAAAATATTTTGAGAATGAAGAGCGCAAGGAGGCTTTTATCAGGCAGAAAATAGAGAACCTACAGGCTCAGTGCGCGAAGCTTACAGAAGCTGACATATCTAATTATCAGAAGGTATCATTAACATTTGCTTCTAAACGTTGTGTATAGGTGTAGCTGTTTACCGATTAAATCGTTTCGTGTTGTTATGATTTCAATAGTGAGATGAGTGAATGTTTATTCTTTTCTTGCAGTTTACATGCAACTAATCTCTTTTGTAGCTGTACCTTGTGGATTTTATTATGCTCTAGACACAAGCTTAACTTATTAGTTGTTAATATCAATTACTGCTCTACTTCAAGTTGGACAGGTTGCTGAAACTATTGCCTTGGTTTATTATCTTACTTTATCCATGGACAGGTGGCAGAGAAAAGAATGCTTGAGCTAGAAGCTACACGTGACCTGTCAAGGTGTTGGTTACATGTAGATATGGATGCTTTCTATGCAGCGGTTGAGACTTTAAGTAACCCTACATTGAAGGGAAAACCAATGGCTGTTGGTAGCATTTCTATGATATCCACAGCCAACTATGAGGTTTCATTTATGTCAGCACATTATGAGCTTGTTGTTTCTAGATTTTGACATTATCTGATATATGAAACACCGACCTTCTTCAACTTTATTTGTCTAAATATGTTTTGATATCCTACATAGGCCCGGAAATTTGGTGTTCGTGCTGCAATGCCTGGATTTATTGCGCGAAAATTGTGTCCAGAGCTAATTTTTGTTCCAACAGATTTCAAAAAGTATACATATTACAGTGATTTGGCCAGAAAAGGTAATTCTTTTATTTCCAGGATCTTTTCTGTTGTGCTGCTTTTGCGTTAAAGAGATTATTGATGATTGCTTAATAATTTTGTTTGTTATTGTTAGTATTCCAGAGATATGATCCTAATTTCATGGCTACCAGTCTGGATGAAGCATATCTTGATGTAACTGAAGTTTGCAAAGAAAGGAGTGTCACAAGTAAAGAAGTTGGTATCTCTGATTTATTTGCTGCATTAACTGGCCTTTACAAATGTAGTAACCCTCCTGTTTTCTTTTATTTTTTTTTCATAGATTGCCAAAGAACTCAGAGCCTGTGTTTATGAAGAAACTGGTCTCACTTGTAGTGCTGGAGTGGCACCAAACCGCTTACTTGCAAAGGTTCTGCTGTCTCTTTTTCACATTGAGTGGAGAGAAATGTTTTAGGGATTAAACCGTTATATTGCTCCAAATTAATTTTATTACTCCTAACATGAAGGCTTGTATGTTTAATCTTTTAGAACTAGATGCATCACTAATAATTTTATTAGGTCTCCTTATTCTGTAAAGATTAGCAAGTAAATGGCATATAGTGATCATTTGATCACGCAATACCCACTTGAAATTGGAATCTTACTTTCGTTTGTCTTACTGTTTAGGTTTGCTCAGATATAAACAAGCCAAATGGGCAGTTTGTTTTACCAAATGACCGAATGGCTGTTGTAACATTTATATCCTCTCTTCCTATCCGTAAGGTGTGTTTATTTTTTATTTCGCCCATGATTCTAGTTGACTGAGACAAAATGATTAGGTCTGTACTTAGTTGTGGCACTGTAGTTTTATATACATCTGATATCTTTGGCAAAGATGTATTTTTTTCAATTAACAATCACAATGCTTAACACTTTGAACAGATTGGGGGCATTGGTAAAGTTACCGAAAATATTTTGAGGGGTGTTTTGGGAATTAGCACATGTGAGCAGCTGCTGCAGAAGGGTGGCTACATCTGTGCCCTTTTCTCTCAGTCAACTTCAGGTTAGCAGTATGTTCAACTCTTGTTGTTGTCATGATTATCATGCAAAACCTAGCGGGCTGGTGCCCTTGTTATCTATTTCATTCGTCTGCTGGACAGTTTTGGTGCAGTGTGGATGGATATTAATGTATGATGATATAATTGCAAGTTGAAATTTGGAGTTTAGTATTTAATATAATTTTGGGAATTTCAGGTCTAGTTGTCAGGGTATTTAGATATGTCATCTTTAGTAGAATTGGTTCTGTTCAAAGTTAGGAATTCTTTAATTTTTACTGTAAACCTTAGGTTGTTTGATATAGTGGAACTTAAGTTGTTTGAGTTGCCTATGTAAAAGCATATTATTTATGTTAAGACCTCAACCTATCGCTTTTGAATTTGAGTAAAATTATTGGGCGTTCTTGGTTACTTTTTATTGGTTCTAGTTCCCTTCTATATTGCTTCCTATATTTATGTGGCCGTTCAACTGAGTTTTCTATTAGGTTCTTTAAGGCTGTCCCTAGATAAAAGTTATAAACATGATTTAGAACATTTCATTCCTTGTTCTTTATAAGGTGTAAGCCTGTCATGTCCGTAATTCAATCTTCTGGTTTCTACATCTTCTCAAAATTTACCCTTTATTTTGGCAACAGTGATTTATATGTTTCACCAAATGTTTCGTTTCAAATTCTGCTTTTGATCACTCTTTGTTAATGTGACACCATCTGACAATTGTCTGCAGACTTTTTCCTATCTGTGGGTTTAGGAATAGGGGCAACAAGTACCCCCCAAGCAAGGTTGCGGAAGAGCATCAGTAATGAAAGAACATTTTCAGCCACTGAAGATGAAGCACAGTTGTTTAGAAAATTAGGTATTAGTCTTGTCTTTTTGCTGTTCATAGTATCTTCAAAACTTTTCTATATTGCTTAATTTAAACTCATTATTTGTTCTGGTTTTTTACTTGGAATTCTGAGAATCACTAATTTCAGCTATTTTCTTTCTTCCTTTTTTTTGGGGGGGGGGGGGGGTTGTGGTGCTTGTCTATGATTTGAAGAGTGTTTGAATTAGACAGTAATTTAGTCAACTGTATTATTTCAACATGTGGGTCACGAGACTTCATGCTTGCAGAGGAACTTTCCGAAATGCTGTCTGTGGACATGCAAAAAGAGGGCCTATGTGGGCGAACGTTGACTCTTAAACTGAAAACTGCATCGTTTGAGGTACGCTTGACGTTTAAATTCTGTTTTAACTAATGTATATTCCTAAGGAGCATTTTGTTTTGCTTGGTTTTGCAATTCCATTGGTGAAACCCTTAGTCACTTTTTGAAGAGCTATGTTCGTAACCCTGAGGATACTTTTCACTTGTTTTCTTTTTCATAATATGAGGTTTTGAAGCTTTCTTATTGAGAAATACTTAAGCATATATGAATATGATGTATCACATGACTCGATGACTACACGATGAGCCAATAAACGCTCATTAAAGTATTGACAAACCCACTTCGGTAAACTGCATTCTCAATTGCTTATTCTATTAGCAACATAATATATTACATGTGCCTAAGCATTTTTACCTTTTGTGATAGGTGTCACTGTCATAGTGCACAATATGATTCAGTGCTAATAATGACTGCACAATCTACAGGTTCGGACTAGGGCTGTGACTTTACAAAAGTACATCAGCTCGAGGGATGATATCCTGAAACATGCTGTAAAGCTGCTAAAAGCTGAACTTCCTATTTCCTTAAGATTGATAGGTGGGTTTTATGTTAAGATGGTCCTAAGGCCAAAAGAAAAGGGATTCTTGCAGTTTATACCATGAGAAAATTCAGGTGTGTTTTGTGCTTGACCAAGGCTTTTTTCTGTCAGGCCTGCGGGTGTCTCATTTCAGTGAAGACAAGTGTGGTTCTCCATCTGACCCTACACAGAAGCCCATAACTAATTTCATTGCTTCCAGGGATCCTAAGAAGAGTTGCAGTTTATTGCTTCCAGATGTTACGGACAATGACCCTGTAAGTGATACAGAAACCAATATTTAAAAAAAAAAAAAAAAGTGATGCAGAAGCCGGTATTTACATTGACAGGGGCCGACCTGTATTCATGAATGCAGATATTTTGATGGTAGTCATTCATTATAAGAGGATAACCACAGTTGCATCATGAGGAAAAATAATGATGCAGACAAGTAATGTCACACACACACACACACACACATTTTATTTGGCTACATAATGTGGATGTTTAATTTCGGGAAAATGTTGCTTGATTGATTTGACTACTTGTAGGTGATACCTCTCTTTGTGCTCCACTGGTACTCATACTCTGGCTTTTTGTTTAGGTGGAAACACCGGTCGATGATGCTTCAAGTTCTGACTACAATGAAGTTTCGAAAGTGCTGGGATCTGATCTTTGCTCTCTTGGAGACCAGTCTGGGAGTAGCAGCCTTGACAATGTAACTTGCATGCCTAATCTTTCGGAGGATGAGCAACTTAATTCTTGCCAGGACGAGACATTATTGTGGTTCAATGACTACAGATGTTCAATCTGTGGAATAGAACTGCCTCCAAGTTTTGTTGAGGAAAGACAAGAGCACTCTGATTTTCATCTTGCTGAAAAGCTACAAAAGGAAGAATCTGGCATTCAACCAAGGACCGCTACGTTGAGTCAAAGGTATATATTATTTTGCCCCTGTTAAAGCATTTTATAAGCTTCTATAACAGCACGTAGGCAGTTGAGATGAACAATTCTGTGCCCATTTCATTTGTTCCCTGAACGTACAAGTTAATGCTGGTAATCATGTCCTTTCAGTCAGATTCGGAAGGGAAAAAATATCACAACACAGAGTAAATCCAAGAAACAGAAGTTGTCTCGGAAAGAAGGTAGATACGTGCCGATTGATTATTTTTTTGTTAAAAACGGTCAAAGCCTGTAAATTATACTACATTATTCTTTATATCTATATACTTCTGTACAGCATAACTCTACAGGGGTGGATGTTTGTATCATGTGTATTCTTCCTTGTAATGAAATGTGTATAATATTCTATTTATAATCTGCATAATAGGCTGAACCCTGATAAGAAATAAAATTCCCTTTCCCGGTATTGTTTGAGTGGGTTTTGTCTGTGCTTAATTTTGTTCTTGCTAAGGCCCACCACATATGCTTCATTGTAGGAATCCATTTTGTATATTTATTATTTAAGCGCAATCCAATTATGATTTATATTTTTGTGGAAGTTGTTTTGTTTTCTAAATAAAAGAATAGAAATATCAATCGTTAAAATAAAATTAAACCATTCAAATTATTTGTTTGGACTTTCGTTTGAATGTATTACGCTTGGTCGATGACTCAACATCAGCCCCTCGAACTTCATGACGGAGACAAGATCATCAGGTAAAAGGATCAAAATTTCTTAAAACTGGACGGGTAATTGATTCACAATTCTATATTCAAACAAACATGATGTTTGTGACACAGTTATTTTCTGCTAATTAAAATTAGGCGAGAATTTGAGGAGGTAAAAAAAAGAAAAGCTGCGAATTTTATCTTTTGTCTTTAAATTATTATTATTTTTAATTGTGGTGACGTGGCTGGCCTCTATCCAAGTGTGAGGAAATATAAACAAGTCCAAAACTTCGAAACATGTTGAGTTCATAAACATGTCCGTACCCTCCTTAATTCCTCCTTGCAAATTCCATTTTCAAAATCGCCGGTTGCAACTCAGAATCGTCGCAAGCACCCGCCTCTCGCACCCGCCTTCTTCAAATGTCAAGCTCAGAGACAATTCAACTTTGCCCTCCATGTCTGACATTCTCGAAGCTTCCAGAGCCCAGAAGCTGGACCTTCAGCTCCGAACGGTGGGGCCCTTTTTCAGAATCACGGCCAAGAGCTTGGAGAGCCAGAACGAGGTGGGAAGGGCTGAGGGGATAATTAGGGTGTGGCTAGGAGGCAGAATTCTTCACTTGGACTCCATGAAGCTCCGACGAGAAACGATCGGGATGGAGAAATCCATCTTCGGGATAGGATTGTTCATCGGAGCTTTGGCCATTCGATATGGCTATGATTGTGGCTGCAAAAAAGCTGAGTTGCTCGCCATTAATGATTCTGATCTTTACCATTCCAAGGTTCTCTTCTTACCCTCCCTTATCTCTTCCATATCGTCGCTCTTTTGCTTATTTGATGAAGAAGATGTTTGAGGATTTTGTAATCTTTCCCATCTGTTGAAACACACCAACTTACTTCCATCAAAATCATGTAGTTTCCAACGAGAGAACCAAACACGCACCAAGTA